>NC_077223.1:20841525-20966753 GCF_024763615.1 Phlebotomus papatasi | reverse complement strand
CAAGAGCGGACAGAATGGAGGAGGATTGTGAGTGAGGCCAAGGTCCTAATCCATCAGTAGTGGCACTTTAATGATGATTTGATGAATAAATCGGTTATGAACCGATTAATCAAATTTCTATCTATCTACACTAACGGCCAAAACATTAAATACACCCTTCGTAAGCTTAAATACACGTGATTAGGACCGGGAAAACGCTGTAATATCCAGTTCTATTGACTGAAATAGTTTCATATATAAACTTAAGAACAGTTTTAAACAAGATTTGAGAAAATACATGAGCTACAAAATTTATAATTTGTGGATCAGTCAAAAATTAGCTTTTTGGAAAAAAATGCAAAAGTATCCCCACATTCTAAAACTGATCTAATCTTTTAATAATCATTTAATATAAGCTAAATACTATTAGTAAATATTATTAAAAGTCAGAAAAACTGAAAATTATACCGAGGGAATATTTTTGGTACGGATTGTGGTCGGTTTCCGGTGTGATGTGTTCTGAAAGGGGTTTCTTCTTTGAATATTGAAATTTTCAGCCCAAATTCTACTTTTTCATATATTTTTTATTATTTTTCAAATTTCTTCTTATTATTGTTGCAATTTCATTTCTTTTACTTCATTATTTTATTTAAAAAAAAAACATGAATAAAATCATCAAATTCAGTTTTCCTCGAAGAATTTTTCTTTAGCTTTGATAAGCGCCTCACAAATTTGGGGCATCCTGTTGATCAATTTCTATAAAATGTCTGAAGGAACTTTGGCCACACATCCTGAAGTGTTTCCACCAAGATTGGAACTGATGTCGCGCCTAATCTCAAACCTTGTGGTCGAGAAAATCCAAGAGAATTACAATGAGGCTACAATCGGGTGATTGGGGTGGCTAATGCATGTAATTTAGGACCCTGCGTTTCTCTTTCTCAAGAAGGAAACCTCTACAAAGCTTTGAGGAATGCTTGGGATCGTTATCCTCTTGAAAAAAAAACCCACGCCCAATAAACCGAATGCATTAGCCACGCCAGTCACCCGATTGTAGCCTCATTGTAATTCTCTTGGATTTTCTCGACCACAAGGTTTGAGATTAGGCGCGACATCAGTTCCAATCTTGGTGGAAACACTTCAGGATGTATGGCCAAAGTTCCTTCAGACATTTTATAGAAATTGATCAACAGGATGCCCCAAATTTGTGAGGCGCTTATCAAAGCTAAAGAAAAATTCTTCGAGGAAAACTGAATTTGATGATTTTATTCATGTTTTTTTTAAATAAAATAATGAAGTAAAAGAAATGAAATTGCAACAATAATAAGAAGAAAATAATAAAAAATATATGAAAAAGTAGAATTTGGGCTGAAAATTTCAATATTCAAAGAAGAAACCCCTTTCAGAACACATCACACCGGAAACCGACCACAATCCGTACCAAAAAATATTCCCTCGGTATTATTTTCAGTTTTTCTGACTTTTAATAATATTTACTAATAGTATTTAGCTTATATTAAATGATTATTAAAAGATTAGACCAGTTTTAGAATGTGGGGATACTTTTGCATTTTTTTCCAAAAAGCTAATTTTTGACTGATCCACAAATTATAAATTTTGTAGCTCATGTATTTTCTCAAATCTTGTTTAAAACTGTTCTTAAGTTTATATATGAAACTATTTCAGTCAATAGAACTGGATATTACAGCGTTTTCCCGGTCCTAATCACGTGTATTTAAGCTTACGAAGGGTGTATTTAATGTTTTGGCCGTTAGTGTATCTATCTATTTTTAACCGATATTCAATTGCATTACTAATGGTTCCGGCACACCTTTTAGATCAGGAAAATTTCATAAACATTCTTTTCCTTCTTAAAAACTTTGCATGTCTATCCTACTCTTTAGTACTTGTTCTTGTCAAAATTCTCTATCGGAATATTCTTTATTCAATAAACTCAAATTCTTCTAGTGCGATAATTTCAAAGTCTATACTGTATGAGTGGTTAAAGATCTGAAAAGAGGGAGTCAGCCATGATTGTCTATTTTATTCTAAGCCTAACTTTACATACCTGAGCAGTCAATTTGCCCTCTTTAAATCTCCATAAATTCTCGCTTTTCTTTAAATATAAATTTGCCTATAAATAGAACAGTCTTTAAGTTTTCGTAATCCCTGTTTTCCTTGTTTCCTACTTACAGGTTTTCAATAGATTTTCACAGATTCTAAATCTCGTGTTCGTCCTCGGTATCTCTTTCACCAAATGACATTTCATTTCTGCTATGGCAACACTAAATTAAACAATGGCTAAACCGACCACTCACATTTCCCAGCGAGCACCAAATGCTAAGCTTTTTCAAATCAGCTGAAAACATATATTTTTTCAGCTGAGCTCTGCTGACCTCGAAGTTACACTAGCGATCGCAGTGGCAATTAGTCAAAGTTATTCTTTTTCCCCAATCGAGTGAGAGACTTTAATGCACTTGGTTTTTGTCTTTGCTGAGTTGAGTAGAAGCTAAGGTTAACCTTTTCCATTATTACAATTTTATGATTCTTACAATAACCACATTTGACATTAAAAAATAAAGCAAAAAATTTAAAATTCACAAAAATTTTAAAAAATCATATTTATAATATATTTTGAATAATATGTATTCTTAAACCTTTTCCGGCCAATAAATTTTATTTTTTTTGTCTAATTTTATCAAAAAATATTGTGAATTCATTTATAAAAAATATACTACACCTAAATTAAAATTGCATTGCCAAGAATTCTTGTCCGCTGTGATTTTAGAAAATTAATAACCCAAGAAATTCTTGGGAATTCTCAAGATATTTTGATATTTAATGAATTCTAAATTCGAGAAATATTGAAAAAACTTCGGAACCTCATGGAAATACCAAGAAGATCAAGAACATATAGAATTTAGAGCCTCTATAATTTTTATTTAATGGTATACACAGTCTACTCAAAATTATTTGAAATGATTTCCAACAAATTAGCATATTTTCCTGACTTTAAAGGTATTTAAAAACTCTCTTCTAAAAAATATAAATGCATATCATTTTAATTTAAAAAATGAATCATCAAATTGAATAAATTTTTCATTTAAAAAAGAATACGTACAGTATTAAAAAAACGATAATTGTTGGTTTGTTATTTTACCACGATAATAAAAGTAGTTTTTTGCGTAAAAATGCGCTTTAGAAAATTTATAATCGAAAATTTATAAATAGAAAAGTGCAGCATATACATTATGCATATGCATCGTGCACGGATCATACATTTATTTCACTTGTAAAATATAAAACAATTTAACATTTGCCGCAACAAACAAAAACGCTTTTATGTAAATTTTTCAACTTAAATTGTGATAAAACAATTATATTTTATTTTGTAGTATCCATAGAAATTTTTTTGTAGTATTTTTAAAAGGCATTATTGAACTCATTAACTCTTTCCGGACCGCAGCATATACTGTAAGCCAATTTCACTTTTTTTTTAAATCAAAAATATCTTTGCTCAGAAATTAATTGAGGTCCTACAAAAAAATATTTTACATTTAGACATCCTTATAGTTTGTAATCATTCACAAGAATAGGATTTTTATCAGTTCTGAATAATTAAAAAAAAAAACATTGTTTTCCACAAAGTATTCATATGCTGCTTTGGGTACTCAGAGTCCCAAAAGAGGCGAAAGAGTTAAGTGGGGGAGTCACAACTTTTAAATGGATTTTTTTAAATGCATCTGCAACTTTATTTACCATAAAAAGTTAAAAAAGTAGAAAAATCCTGTTTCAAGATCAATTACAATAGTTGTGACCGACTGTGAGCATAATACATCGATGGCTGTTCCAGGAAAGATGCCAATATTTATTTGCGAAAATTGAGGAAAATATGCTTTTTGGAAAAGAAAAAACATATTTTTTATAAATAATGAATAATTTTATAACCCCCGACTGAATATTTGCTCAGAAAAAAATATTTTTTTTTCTCGGGAAAATAATGACGCAATTCACTAAAAAATGCAACATTTTTGGTCGGGAGTATGTTTAATACTCTTATTTGACTATTCTCTGTAGGCAGCATACCGCAGCATAATTCCTATAATAATATAAGTAATAAAAATCGTGATTATAATATCCCCCAAGTTGATAAATAATTTCAGGGGAAATTCCAAGTCCATTTTGACATTTTGAGAGAAAAAGAAAAAAAATGAAAGAGAAAATTTGCTGCTAAATGCTTACTGGCGCCATCTACCGGCAGTATTTAGTTCTGCCATCATCCACTGCGAGCGCTAAACAGTGCCATTTTTATGTATTTGCTTAGCACTTTTTGTTCGAGAGTTGCTGATTGGCCAGCAGACCGATTCAGCAAAAAAATGCTGAAAATCCTATTTTATTCTGCTAACTGTGCTCGCTGGGTTAGTACTCATTTCAAATTCGAATCTGCAACAGTACTCTTTTTCTTCTTTTGAACATCACACCAAATTAAATTTAGTTCAGTCCAATTTTGAGACCAAAAAATGTGGCACAGACTTATGCAAATCCTTTGAGAAAGAGAAGCGAATTTCGATTTCATGAAATTATACCGAACTAAGAGGTGTGCCGGAGTCATCACTGAAAGGAGCGATCCTTTCAGTGATTTATGAGTAGACTCACAACGGTTATGAATTGGTAAACGGTAAATGACGCGAAAGTATTTATCGGTATGGCATCAGAGTCACAAATTCGAGCATTTTGCAAAGCATAAGATGCTTTGCCACCCCTTTTTTTACGAGAGTCCGTAATAAAACGAAACAAAATCACCCCATGACTGTTACTATTTGCCCCAGTATTTTTGAGAAACACCACGAAATCATAATTTCGAGATAGATGAAGATGGTCTTCGGTAAAATTGAAGAGCAATAAATTTCCTTTTGGGTAGGTATATTTGTATTATAAAACTTTCGGATGTTATGGAAGTCAATGAATGGAAAACATAATACATGTTCATTTTGTGACTTTTTGCCCCAGTCTTTCCTATTGCCTAAAAAATCAAGATCCTAAGTGTAATTGCAGAGTAGAAATCTCTCAAGTCTTAGTAAAGCTTGAGGAAACTTCAAAATATCAGTTTTGTTACATTTTTCTTCAGTTTTCACAAGTTCTAGATAATATTCAGAGATTTGCTGTAGATTTGCTCCCCACTAACTGGCTTAGCTTAGACGATATAACCTTAACAACTGCTAAAGAAAATTATAGAAAATCGAGCAATTGCACAAAGCTGGTATGTGGTATCTCAAGAACAACTTGCCAAAGAGACATACATACCTATTGCCTCATAACATACAATATGCAACAATTTTTCTAGGACTGATCAAATGATTTGCACTTTGGATCAATTGCATCATCGGACCCCATGCAAATTGCATCTGACTCTCTTGCTCCAAAGAATAAATATTGACTTATCCACAGTTTTAAATGTGTGTTAAAAATGATCACAGTTCTGGAAGAATGATCATCTGAGCACTTTTAACCACAATATACGTGCCATATTTCGTTATACTTTCGCCGTGTATAATTCCCAATGATATTTCTGTGGACAAAACTATTTCAATTTGGACTTTTCGTGAACTTGCACCGCATTCATACCCAATTGACAAAAATCCCACCTAATTTCTCTATGAATGGGGATCTCTCTTGGGTAGTAGGGCAAGACACTTAGCTTTTTTTGTCTCACTATAAACTACGACATTCTGAGACAATTGTCACCATTTCACGTTCAACTTTCTTTGATTTCGGTTGAAGCTGGAGCTCTTGGACCAAAGAAAAAAAATATTGGAGATTAGTTTTGGGGTGGTCTGAGGAAGGGTCCAGAAAAAATGTGGTGTGACAATATCTTTTGGTGCTCTATTGGACATTTCTTGGTGTTTTTTTGGATTACCAGTTTAACCCATGGAAATGTGCTAAAAGTAAATGAACCGGAACCTGTGTACCTTCATGTTGGCAGTTCAGATCAGGATTCAGAAATTGGATACATTAAGAACATGAAGGATGAGGGAAAGAAGGGATATGAGCATTTTGAGAGTTTTCACGACAAAGATGGGGATGACTATGGGTATGAAAAGCATGAAGCTTTTGGATACCACGATAGTTCAGACGGTAAGGGAGATGAGAAAAAGGCTGATCTCAAGGAGAGCCCAATTGTAGTTCAAGATGAAGCGCAGGAAAATCAAGTTGAAGAATACCAAAAGAGTGAAGATCAACCAAATGAAGATCAGCCGAAGGAAGATCATGGAGAACATGAAAATGTTGGGGAAAGTCCGACTCATGAGGACCATGAAGACATCAAAAATGAACCAGAAACGGATATTGAGAATCCTGTTGAAGCTGAAGATCACACTGAGAAGCAGGAATACGTCAAAATCGAAAGATCTGATGACAATATTGAAGAAACCATTGAAGAAAAGCCTGAAGATGTTGAAAATCATCAGGAGTTGAAGGCAGATCCTGAAGAAAGTTCAAAGCCTGAGGAAGTAGATGAACTAACTGTTGAAGATCAGCCGACAGATGAAAAGAAAGACGAAGAAAGTGACCAAATAGATGAAGATTACGTAGAGGACGATAAGAAGAAAATCACGAGGAATGCTGATTTGGAAGAGGAGGACGATGACGAATCAGACGACGACGGAGACATCCAGAGAACCTATCAAGTGACAGAGAATGCAGAGATCGTTGAGGGTGATCAGACTCAGCAATTGAGGTATCCCTATGGCTTCTACACTCCCCTCATCAACGCTGCTATCCTCCAAAATCCTCTACCAGTTACCGAAGCGACGCCCCAATCTGTCCTCAATACAAGAGTGAATTACGGATTCTACAGTCCATCAGGTCAGCAAAAACCCCAACCTACACGATCTCTAGCACCCACATTCTCCCCAAAACTCTCCTCCATCAAACAATCAAGGAGAAATCTTGGATCTTTTGGTTACGAAACCAAGATATACCACCACGAAGGAACTCCAGCAGACAAACAAGCAATTCAGATAAAGATCTACGATGGAGAAATTTCCGTTCCAGCCACAAAGGTCAAGCCTCAGGAACAGGAAAAGACAAAGAATTCTGTGGACTATGAGGATGAGGAAAGTGACGAAGAAGAGGATGATTCTGCAGAATACGATGATGAGAAGAAGCAGAATCTCAAACAGGAAGCTGACTATGATGAATCCGAGGAGGATTCATCGTCAGAGGAGGAAAGTGGTGAGGAAAAACCCTCAGGAGCTTACCAGTACAAGCCAAGTAGTGCAGAGTCCCGCGATGAGAGCAATTCAGCTGAAGAAGATGATTCTGATGATCTCCAGAGTAGATTAGTCACCACCAGTGATGTAGATAATGATGCATACTACTGGCTGTAGTCACTAGACACTTTTCACACACAAAAAACCACTGAGAATTGCGGCTGAAAATGCCGGAAAATGTACTTTTCTCACAGAAACAATAAAATTTTCTAGAAAAAAAACGCCTACTTCTGTTACACTGATTTTCAATTTCAAAAAACGCTGTCTCATCTTCTTCTTCTTCGTTTGACTGTTGCTAGTGTCTTCCGGTCGCCATACTCGCTCTTTTGCATTCGGTCTGTGAAGAAACGTGGATTTGTGTTGGAGTTTTTCACAAAAAGTGAGTGTTTTGTTGGGGTTTTCTTATGAAATTTTGGTCATCAATATCCCTGGGGATATCCTGCAGCGGATTCATGTGAAATTTGTTGAAAAATATGCCCAGAATATAGCTAAAAATGCATGAATTCCCACTCCAGGAATGCAATGTCAAAACACTGGGCGAAAAGGGAGGTTATCCGGATAAATAATGATGATTATCTCTCTTTCCAGGCCACAAAATGTTTATGCCCAAGCAGCATCGTGTGACTATCTATGAGTACTTGTTTAAGGAGGGTGTTATGGTGGCAAAGAAGGACTTCAATGCACCAAAACATCCCGAACTGGAGAATATTCCCAATCTCCATGTCATTAAGACCATGCAGTCCCTGGAGTCTCGTGGCTTTGTCAAGGAACAGTTTGCCTGGAGACACTTCTACTGGTGAGTATACTTCATTCCGATTGGTCAGGAAATTAACGAAGTGGTTAAACTGACGTGAAGATAATATGAAGGCAGGACACAAATGTCCCTTCCGGAAGCGTCAGTGGAAAAATGATTTTCAACTCAGAGAAAAAATCTCAGTTTCCCAGGGAAACTTCCGGAAGGGACATTCGTGTCCTGCCTTCATTATGGTCAGGAAATTGTATAACTTTAATCTTCTCCTAAAGGTATCTCACAAACAAGGGCATTGAATACCTCCGGACGTATCTCCATTTGCCTCCAGAGATTGTCCCATCAACGCTGAAGCGCAACGTCAGGACAGAAACTGCACGTCCTCGCCCAACAACTGCTCCACGATCAGAAGGATCCAAACCTCAAGAGGATCGCTCTGCTTATCGTCGTGCTCCTCCAGGAGGTGGTCCTGACAAGAAGGGAGATGTTGGACCTGGTGCTGGAGATGTCGAATTCGTAAGTTCAGCTGAATTGGTTCATTTTAGCGATTTCTGTGACTAACAATTACCCTCCATTTCTTTTCAGCGCGGAGGATTCGGTCGTGGAAGTCGCCCACAGTAAATGAATTCCCACATCCGGAAAATGATTTTAATAAATCGGAAAATTACAAAAAATTTTCCTTATTGGGTTTTTTTCTATTTTTTTTTGTCTATTTTTGTGTTTTTCTCAAAAATTTAATTCGGTGCGCTTTCCCTTTCCGGAAGCAATCGATTAAATTCATCGAGTACCCAGCTGACCAAAGTTAACAACCAACAGCTCTGGGTACCAGTACCAGAATGTTAACAGCGCTGGGTAACAGTTTTGGGCCAGTGGAAAGTAGGGTATCGTAAGTACTTTTCGCCACCTTAAGGGTTGATAAATATGATACTTTTACAGAGAAAGAATTTTTTTCCTCCTCTGGGAAATTGGAAAACTCATGGGTCCTCTCGTCCTCAAAAGAACGCAAAGGAGACAAACTTCAATTTTCCAAAAGCCAATAATATCAATTTTGTGAATTATTTTTGCGTGTCAAATGACTCCTTTTCAATGTTGATCACTAAAACAAGAAGAATTATTGCCCAGTATCTTGTTAGATGTCCAGGAAGTGGTCAAGAAAACACCAAATTCCTGCTCGCCAACAGATTTCTCAAAATATTTCACACAATAACACTTTAAAACACATTTCTCTCAACACGATGTTATTGTAGACACATTAAGCTTTCTCAAAAGCATAAAAGGCACTTCCTGGACAATCAGAATTCACCAAAATCTGGAAGAATAGGAAAAACTTCCCTGAAAGCAATCTCCCTCGCTGCCAAATGTCAAAATTATCGGCCATATTGGCAAAAATTTCGCTTCCGCTTGGAATTTTCTTACAAGGTTGGTGTCAAAAAGCAAATGGCGGGCATTGGCGGGATAACCTTACATTTGACCTCTAGATTTTTGGGGATGAGAGTACCCATAAAGTTTGAACAAGTTTTTTGAAAATTTAAGAAAAAATTGCTTTTCGAATTTATGTAATCTGTAAGGTAAAGTATCCTCTACTCGACCGCCTCTCTGTTCGACCACCCTAGGTTCCTCAGGTCGACCAGGCGAAATATTTATTCAAATTATTTACATTTGCAATAATATTTGGCAAATAGTTTAACATCATAGGGTCAGTTATTTCATAATTAATACAAATCAGTGAAATATCATATAAATTGACCATAGAACACTGAAAAAAGCACTTTTACGAAGCGTTAAAAGTATTTCTTAAATAAAAATTCGCAATTATTCATCAATTTATGGCATTCTTAATTGTTTTCTTACCTCTTTCCGGACCGCAGCATATGCTGCAAGCCAATTTCACAATTTTTAATCAAAATAATCTAAGCTCAGGAATTAATTGAAGTCCTACAAAAAATATCTTACATTTGGACATCCTTATAGTTTGTAATCATCCACAAGAATCGAATTTTTATCAGTTCTGAATAATTAAAAAACATTGTTTTTGATAGAAGATGCATATGCTTCTTTGGGTACTACAGTCCCAAAAGAGACGAAAGAGTTAAGGAATTATTTCAATTATTATCCTTACAGATTACTTGAGAATTCAAATTTTGAGTCTAATCGCAAGTTGAGGACTTTATCTTTATTCTGTGCAAAAATTTTAGTTCCACGATTAAGTTAAACATTAAATTTAAGGTCTTAAAATTGAAAGTGCATTTCAAATATAATGTTCCTCAATTCGACCTGTTGACGAATCATAGGAAGTGGAGCTTTTTCAGTTAAATGTTTTACTACTTTTGAATAAATTCATAAAACTGAGTTTTCCTATTTTATATTAATGATTGACTTAATTTTAAGCGTTATTCATGAAGTGTTAGAAAACCAAAGTTAAATGCATGACTTTATAGTTTTGTGGTTTATTTAATTTCTTAGAAAAAATGGGTGGTCGAGTAGAGGAACCCCAGGCGGTCGAGTAAAGGCACTCTGATATCAGAGTAGTCGAGTAGAGGAACACATCGCATTTTTGAAACAGTTTAATTTTTTGTAATTTAAAATTATATTATGTCTAAATGAAGTTCACCATAAGATAGATAAAGATCTATTCTATAGTTTTAAATAAAAACCCTATCAAAAAAGACAAATTGTAACTGATTTTTCATAAATTTTTCACAAAACATCACCTTAAGTGGTCGATATAGGGTCCTTTACCTTAATTGTTAGTTATCAGTTATCATACTTATTGATCCCGAGAGGTTTTTCCTTATTCTGGTCTAGAAATATCAAAAAAGTCACAATATCTCCAAGGAAGCAGAAAATTGAAAATTCACGAGTTTTGACCAAAAATATCTTAGCTCAGGAGTTAATTGGGATCCTGCAAAAAATATTCTAGATTTGGACATCCTTATAGTTTGTACTTATCCAGAAGAATCGGATTCTTATCGATTCTAGATAGTCTAAAAAAAATTATTGTTTCCGTGGGTACCCAGAGTCCCAAAGGAGACGAAAGAGTTAACAGAGTTGTTAGCCACCTGTTTGCCAACTGTTAACACCTGGTCAGCCGGGTAGCTGGACTAGCTGAAATCAAATTTAACGGACAACTACTTTTTGAGGTTAGGCGTCTCCGGAAAAATTTTATTAATTTATTAGATTTATTAATTTGTGATTTAAAAAAAAGGGTTTGGAAGAAAAACTCGCAATTAAATGGTGGGATCTTTCTGGGTTTGAGAGAAAGGTTGAGTACCTGGGGCGAAATCTCCTTGGAACCTGACACCAAGATCCTTGAGATTCTCCCGTTGAATCAACTTCAGACCGTGCTCATTGGCCAAATGGAGGATAGAATAGAAGGCCAGAGGTACACTTAGATTTTCCTTCATAGTCGGACTCAAATGATGAGGCAGGGCATTGTAGAGTTTGTGAAAACTGATGGTTTCTGTACTCTTCAGCCCTACGCAAACCAAATGCCAAGCTGCCTTCTTCAATTGCTTCATATCCACAATTTTTGCTCTCTTTGCATACGGCAACACAATCTTCTCCACCTTCTCCGGAGCCCCTTCATATTCCATATCAAAATGCCCCACTGTAGCATTTGCTGCATTCTCCTCCGTCCCCGGAACATCTTCCTCCACCCCAGGTGCATCTCCCAATGCCCCACCAGCCTCAGTTCCCGTCTCCGTATCCGTATCATCCTGCGTCATGACATTACTGCAGTAACTCCTATCCACTGGATTGTCATAGTTGTAGTCATCCCCAATGGGCAAAATACCCTGAACAGCATCGCTATTTGCCTCCCGGACCATCGTTCCCGGAGCAAATTTGTAGGTGTTGCACATAGCACGATCAAATTTAAAATCCGTCGGCAACTTGAGTTTCTCCTTCTGCTCCCACTTCTTCCGGATATTCTTTTGCCTCAGCTTTGCATCACCCAACCGCAGAAAAATACCCACATCCGTCTCCACGAAATCCTCCATTTTCGCCAGAGTCGGCTTCACCCTCCGCACCCTCTTCTGCCCCACCACTCCAACTCCCGTCTGACGTCCTTCCGAGACACCAAGACTCCTCGACGGACGCTTGAACTTCCAGTGCGACGGACCAGCCCAGTACTGATTGATCATCTCCATGGGCCTGTACGAGTACTCCAAGTGACTGTGATTGGCATCAGTGGGCCTCAGGTCACGGATATGAATGGACCGTGGACGTCCACCCTCGCAAGCCAATATCGCTGCTCTATCGTCCTCCGTCATCTCACCAATGTCCGGGAAATCCTGTTCCATCGGCTCAGCATCCTGGAAGTCGTCCTGAGTGGGCGGCAGGGGCTCAACTTCAGCGTCCATGTCAAAGGCTAAAGCAATCTGGGAATTATTGGATGCATTTAGTTGCTGTGCATCCCAAGCAGCTTCCCTGCAAAAAAAAAAGACCAATTTTTAAACCAGCCTTATCCCATAGAACCCGAAAGATTATGTAGACAGGGCATTCTTATAGAGAATTTCTTGGCCTTCAACATTGCCTCAGACCATTTTCCTCTACACGGTAAAAACTTTTGGACACTGACCAAAATATTCCAAATTATTATTGGAACAATATTTGGAACAATCGGAACAATATTCCAAATATTGTTCCAAGTTTTCCTTGGAACAATTTTTTTTGGAATCGATTTGTACCTAGAGAAGATATTTGTTTGTTCCAAAAAGTTTTCTTTACAGTTTTGTTCCAAAAAAATTACAGTTTTGTTAGTTTTCTTTTGGAACCGTTTTGATACGGTGGAATGTCTACAAATTTGAGTTGATTTCGTTTTATACAAATTTGTTCCAGAAATTTGGAACAGAATTGCACTCGGCTGTTTTGTTGCCACTGTCAGGAATAAATTGGTACATTTTTTTATAACAATATTATTCCTACATCTGTAACATATTTGTTCCAAAAATTGTCGGTCTCCGTGGACGAGGTAATTTTTGGAACCAAATTGTTACTCATATGGGGAATCTTTTTGTTTCCATTGTCGGGAACAAATTCGTGTAAGTGATTTCGTCTTACAGTTAAGGTCTATACTTCAGTCGAGATGGATTTCGGTGGCGAAAGTTCATACACTGAGAAAAAACGGGGGTGCAATTAACTTTATTTCCTTATAAATTTAACACTTTTTAGGTGTAAAAATATATCAACATTTTTTAATGTTAATTTTACACCTTTTAAGGGTAAAATTAACATTGAAAAGAGTAACTTTAACCCCTAATACACCTAAAAAGCATAATATTTACATCGATTTCGGAACAATAATGCAGGGTAAAATAAACATTTCAGGAATGTTATTTTAACTTTTTCGGATTTCTCTTAGTGTAAGGAACATCAAATAAGAACACTGTGCAACAAAATGAAAACTTTTTCCGTGTGATTTCAAATGATCGGTATTTTCGGATTCCTTGGTGTCTCCTGAGTGATAAGTCCGAAGAAAGTTATGGCCTATCACGTCTAGTTTCTGAGCTAGATTAAAATGAAAATCTTTAAGAAATTGGTTATAAATATTTTATGAAATTTGTTTTTCTCTCAAAAATGGTACATCCTGGGATGTTGGCGTCAAAGGATGACTCAAGGATGTGTAGAGGAGGGCCCAAGGAAAATTTTCCTGGAACAAACCATATCCCTATCTCCTCAATTTCCCTGAAGTATTTCAGATTTTCCTCATAAATCCCTAAATATCCTTAAATCCATTAAAAGGATGCATAGGAGGACTTGCATCGTTTACACAAATATTCTCCTGAACATCATAGGATCATAAAACTTTCCATTATCCCCAGAAATTATGCATTTGAATTACTTTTGAACATGTGGACAACTCAAGAAATCCAGTTCTCTCGCCTTCACCACTAAAAATCTTTCAAGATATAGGAAGAAATATTTAATTAAACATATTTTATCCAAATAACAGTACATCGTAGGATGTTAGTATGGTGTTAATGTCAAAGGACATTCTGTGGAGGGGGACTCAAGGAAGATTTTCCTAGAAAAAAACTATATCCCTATTTCTTTTTCCCCTGTGATTTTCTAATTTTTCCATTTAAATCGCTGAATATCCTTCAAATTCATGAAAAGGATTGTTTGTAACGACACGACTCCCATAAAAATTCTTCTGAAAAAAAGAGTAAGGATCTCTGAAGATCTTAGGATGCTAAAAGTATCGTTATCTAGAAATTACATACACAAAAAAAATTAAAAAAATTAACATTATACCGCAGAAAATTTATGTTCTTTTTATGCTATAACAATATTTATGAAATATTATGCTGCAGCATATAATTGATCACTATATTGAACCCGGAGACCAATAATGAACCTATAAACCATTTTTATCCAAAAATTGTGAAAGCTTGAATGATTTTTGAATCTGTTAAAATCAATTTTAAACCGCTTAATGGTAAATGATGTGGAAAGTACTTTTGAGGTAGGGTAAATTAAGCTAATTCAAAACCTGCTCTAAATGTGTGCTCTAAATGTTAATTCAACCGGGGCATTAACCAAATAAATATTCTAATATTCTAAAATAAATATTCTAATAATATTCTAAATGGAAATTTTACGCTACTCCAAATGGAAACGTCATTGTTTTCACGATATATACAGTACTAAATTACTATATTTATATATTTTCTATACCACAGTTTCATTATTTAGTTAATTTTGCTCCAAATAAAGCGAAAATCCATTCATATTCACAAATTTTAATTTGTTAATTTCTCAGACAAATTAAAAGTGTACCTTTTCACCATCGAATTTTTCATCGATCGACCATACTTTCCTATGAAAAACACAATGAGGTGACTTTTGTTTATTCGTTTTGTTTAACATTTCGTCGGTTGCGTCTACCTCTGTCGTATCTGCATTTCTTTTGTGTCAGCATTTCACGCAAGAGGGGACGTCTGTATTGTATCTTGCACCGAATGCAGATACAAAACAAATGCAGATACGTCAGAGGTAGACGCAACCGACAATTTATGTCCTATTTCTGTTTAATTTTAGTTAAATTAAGTTATAATCTTTATTGCTATAGGCACGTGAAGTTTTCAAATGAAATAATCACCTATTTCGTGAACAAAAAGGGTTTTTTTAAGTGTCTGCAAATGCTTCAATAGGAAACCCCGAAAATATGATTTTTTGGAGAGATTTTCTTATTGTTTTAGATGGGAAAGGAGAAAAGACCAGAAATAAGAACAAATCCTGCACTCAGGAGCAACTCAACAAGGTTTTGGAAGCCTTTCGTCGCGGTTTCACTTACACTGTTTGTCTCCAATTAGAAACTTTCCCTTGTCTCCATTTGGAATAATTTGTTTATTTCGTATTTTTCTTGTATTTAATAAGTTTTCAAATTATATCTAAAGAATTTTCACTAAACAGTAACATTCTAGAAGAGTCAAGGAGCAAATTTATGTAATTCTCTTCAAAAAAAAATATGAACTTAATGCGTTGAATCTTCTGCCAAAGTTAAAGCGTCTGGAAATGGTTTTGAATTAGGACATTTACCCTATAGCAATCAAGTTACAAGTTCTAGCATTTCCCGGTTCTATTTAAAAGAATTTAACGATCTAGAACGGAAATGATGAGTTTCCCACAGAGATGGTAAAATTTCAGAAATTTCACAGCAGTCGCCACCTAGTTTAGGCGGAAATTCATGAAATTTCTTGAAATTTACCAACTCTAGTTTCCCAGAATTATTACAACTTTCTCGAACATTAAAAAGTTCGCAAGGCTAACGCTAGGGGCGCCTAAATAGATAAATTGTGTACTTACTCTTCTTCCTCAGCTGGGGTATCCTTGATCTCATAGTGGGAATGCATTGGTCTCAGGCGATCTCCTGGTTCAATTTTCTCAAAAGAAACCGTGAATTTTTTGTACTTTGACCAATCGTGCTCCGCATAAACGTCCACTTTCTTCGCTTCCGGATAATTAAGAGGTGCATTGGAGTCCAGATTGAAGATCCCATTGCGATCTGACAGTTTCTTGGAGAGTAGATTTTTAGGATTTGCAATATTGCCCAGGATGGACCTCAATTCAGCCATGATGGGCTCTGGCAGGGGAACAGTTTCCAATTTCCCATTGATTGTCTCAACATTCTTCGTGACAGTGCTCTTGGGGCGCTTTTTGCGTTTTGGTCTGGCTGCAGTGGCAGTTTGTGCATTGCCAGTGTCCTGATCCTCAGCCACTGTATCATCATTGTCATTTCGAGACGTTTTCTTGGTCCCCAAGCCACTGTTGAGACGCATCGTCTTCTCGTGAATCGAATCTACACGAATCCCATAGAGCTTTGTAGAGGCCTCCAGTCCATATCCTGCCATCTGAAAATTTCCCACGGCCTGATGGTGCTTCCGTATCAGGTCACTGAAGCTATCAATAAGAGGAATGTTCCAGGCATTCTCCTTTGTGAATTTCTACAAACAGACAATTTTGTTTTTAGTTTTCTTCCGGAAACCCACTAAACTGTGACTTACATTCTCTTGAAAGAGCTTCAGACCAATCTGCAGATCTTCACATTGCCCTGTGGTGCTGGAAGCACAAGTGCTGTCCAGGAAGCTCTTTCTCGCAGTAGCTCTCTCCCTTTCGTCGTCATTCTGTGGAGGAAAAATTTGGTGAAAATCAAAGAAAATTTTGGCGTCATTTGCAAAGAGTTAGGTTAATTCTGTGAAAAATACTCACAATCACTGGACGGACGGGAGTTTTGTATACCCCAATTTCTGATCGTCTCAAGGGAGACTGATTTTCCATTTTAACGATTGAATTTCCAAAGAAAAACACAAGAAAAGCCACTAAATTCCACAAACAATGAAAATTATTCAACTGATTTTAAACTGCGACGGTTGCGCCATCTACGACGTCATAACATCAAAAATCATCGATTAATCGATTAAATTTTCCGAAATAACCCGGCTGACCAGAAGAACTAATTTTTTTAAAAAGTAGTACAGTAGAACTCTCGCTAATTCGGCTCTTAAGATCGGACTATTTTTTAATTCGGGCAGCAGTTACATTTGAAAAAAGTTTTTTTAAAATCATATTAGGTGAGATTCTTAACAATCTCACCTACTATAATCCTAACAAAATTTCATGTCCTCCGATCGCGCTCAAACTTGGCCAAAATGTGTTTCGCCACTTCCTGATCACGAATATATGGGGGGCTAAGTTACGTTCCCGGCCGGCCGGCCGGCCGTCCGGCCGCTCTTTGGGGCTTAATAGCTCCTAAACTAAAAAAGATATCGACTTGCGGTTTTCGGCAAAGGTTAAATATCGTATGAAAATTGCAACATGGTGCATTGACCCCCCACCCCCCACCCCTCCTTCCGCCATTTTGAAGACCCCCCTTTTTTTGTTTTCTCAATAGCTCCGCCCCTATGGCATCGAGCGGGCTCAAATTTTAGTATGTTATAGCTGGGCCTTAGAGCTTTCCATCAATACCAAACTTAAGGTCCCCCGACCCCCCTGACCCGAGCTATAAGGGTCCAAAAAAATTTTCTTAAAATGGCCATAACTCCGGTTCTAATTGTCAGAATTTAAAAAATGAGGGCTTTTTGGAAAGCTCTCGTGAAATGCCACTTCCCCTTCTAACATCGCAAGTTCATAAATCCACCGCTAGGGGCGCTATTATTAAAAAGAAAATTTTTAAATCTTAAAAGTTAAATAACTCAAAAATTCCTTATGCAATCGGGCTGAAATTTTAGTATGTTGTAGCCGTTGATTATACCTATCAAACAAAAAAAACCTTAAGTCGATCCATAACCCCTGACCCGAGCTATAAGGGGTCAAAGTTCGAACATTGACCGGCCTCTATCTCCGGTTCTAATTAACATAGCGACCTAAATTTTATCTTTTTGGTTTCGTCTCGATGAGCACTTTCAGATGGAAGTTCAAAAAGTCACCACAGGTGGCGCTGTGATAGCGTCAAAATTCATCGAAATTCAAAGTCACTTTTCTCAAAAACGGCATTGTGCAAGTTAATGAAATTTTAGTATGTTGTAGTCCAGTCTAGGACGTTTCCAAAATGGTGCGTATGTGCGCTGTGGTTTCAATAGAACCGGAGATATGAGGGGTCAAAGTTCACGAAATTCAAAAAATCATATCTCCGGTTCTATGTGACCGATTTTGATGAATAAGGGCTTAAACGAAAGATCTCACCAAATGCTACAGCTTTCTAGAATATTTGAACTTCGTGTGACCAACACCAGGGGCGCCACAGTCGAAAAACCAATTTCAATATCACATAACCTCAATTATCTCGACTGTCGCTGAACCGATTTTGATGATTACTTCAACATAATTGTAGAGCACATTTGTCTCTACATTTCGTCCATACATCATTTTCCGCTCAGACTACGCTATCACTCCGATTTTGCCGTTTAAGTGTGAAAAAATTGATTTTTCCCATAATAACGCTTTGAAATCACTCAGATGCCAATTTGACTGCCTCTACTCCACCGAGACACTTAAAATAGGGTTTTAAATGGAAAGTCCCACAGAATACAACAATTCTTTGATATAGTTGAAGTTCAACAAATGACTACTTGGGGCACTCTGGATGAAAAAACGAGTTAAGAAACAAAAAACCTCGCTTATCTTGGCTTCTGAGTAATCGATGAGATCATGTTCTATGGAAAAATTATAGAGAACATTCTGGTCTACATTTCACCCATATAACACTTTTCTGTCAGTTCATCCAAATCCTTGATATTTTGGTTTAAATACAAAATTTGTATAATTTCACGAATTTTATTCAAGATAACTGAATGGCGACTCACAATTTCAGCTCTAAATCGAATTTGCATGCACTCCGAGTTAGCTCACGTTAAGAATCTCACCTACATAAGCCGGTTAGGATTATCTGTCCCTTTCAGGTTTGATTACGATTATCAAATGAGCCAAATATGCTCAAATTTGTCATGGTTTGTATTAGTTCTGATGTGTTTTTGCAATATTATAGACCGGGGTACTAATAAACACTTTCTGGGGCACCAACAAACACCTCTTTTTCTCACTCACTGAAGTTATTTTGGGCATTCACCACAACTCTTAATTATAAAGGAGGTATTGAAAATGTAAAAAATTCTCAAAAAAGTACAGCAAAATTTAGAGAATGAGTGACTAAAATAGCAAAAAAAAACCGAATAATTGAATAAAATTAAAAATATGTCAATTAATGTAATGTAAATCTATGAACCTTCTTAATAAGAAAATATTTCTTAAGCAAATAAATTTTTTAAGTTAGCTATCAAGGTATCTATCTACTAGTTCTGCTTGCAGACTTAATGTATTCTTTATGAAATGTAAAGTTTTGTATGATATTCTAATGGAATACTCTACTTTCTTTGCAGGTATCGCTTAAAGAGCTAATGAAAGCTCTTAATGGTGCGCCACTTTTGCATATAATAATAATAATAATAATAATAATTTATTCAAGTTCGCATAACCGCCGCCGCCTCAGCGTTGGTGACCAGCCTCCGAAGCCAAACGGCGGAAATGCTTCTTCACTGGCTGTATAAGCAGTTAGGGTCACTACAATTGTTTAAGAAGATTTACAATCGTTATTTCCGAAATGTGGTTTTATATGCCGTAGTTTGAGAATTCTGCAAGATGATTATAGAGAAGAAAATGATATTTTTGTGCTGTTGTTAAAAGCAAAATACCGAACGCTGCGAATTTCGATAATTTTAATAATTTTCCCAAAATTTTGCACAAAAATAAGTAAATTTCCGTACAACATTTGTGAAAAATCATTAAGCAAATCTTTAGTCCTATGATTTCTGGAGTAAAGTAAAATTCTGTGTTTTTCATTGATTTATCTTCCGCTTTTATTTGTAAAAATTGCTCTGAAAAAAGTAGTATCCAGACCATACTATCCGTGGATCCACTACATACTATTGAAAGTCGAATTTGAATTATATTACTCCAAGAGATATGTCGGTCTTTGGACCGAAATCAGCAACTAATAAAAAATTGATTGTCGTTCGACTTCAGGGTGACGATGTTAATTTTTGTCTAAAAAGAAAATTACACAGGCAGTACGAATCCATGGACTTCAAATGCTTCAAATGGCTCTCACGAAAAGTAGTCAATTCAATTTATTTTTAATCTTATTTCGTCTTTTTACCCCCTACCCATGCGTCCATCGCTGTCTTAGCGTTTGTTCCAGCCTCCAGGACTAAACGATGGAAATGTCCCTTTGCACGCTGTTTCTTATTGTTCAATATAATTGTTACATTTTGCTTTGGGAATTGGCCAGACAGAATTGAGAGAGGAAGAAAGACAACTTCCGAACCAATGGCTGTTTGGAAAAGTGGGTGTTTTTTACATTAAAAAAACACAAAAAATACAATGTCCAAAAACTACTAAAGTCAAACTTATCACCACACTGAGATAATACGCCACGCCACATGTAATTTGAGAAGTCATCGATATTTTTGCCTTTTGTTAGAGCTCCCTACTCCCTACGGATTTTCTGGATTTTTTTATGGACATTATGCTCGATGGAGGAGCCCACAAAACTTCTAAGCAGCCTTCTAGATAAAGTGTGTACCTTTGAAAAGCCTTCTTAACATAGAAATTCATTATTTTTGGTCATAATGATGTTTCTTTCTGAAATTCTACTTTATCCTTATGAAAATAAAAAAAAAAATGTATTTTTTTGCACTGAAAGTATTCCAAAATAATTTATTTTTCTTTATAGAGGCATAAAGGAATAAAAAATGAAAAATTAAACCTAATTTTCAATTTTTTGTCAATATTTGTTCATGAATTACTTTTTTACTACCAATGCTCTAACAGTAGATGTATGAAAGCAGTTAGTTCTGTTCAGCCGGGAAGGTAGTTTCGGAAATTTTTTTTTATGTACAAATTGTCTTAACCTCACTCTTTGTGTTTGTTTTTGAGTGCAAGAAGTGTGCAAAATCTCTCTTTATCACGACTAAATCATGGAAGAAGACCGTGTAGTGAAGGCTAAAAATGCCCTGGCAGAAGCTCTTGGGGAGAAATGGGCAAAATATCTAAGTTACCTCAGTATGTGGTTCCGGAATCTCCTCACGCAGGAAGCCTTCAACCAAGAAGCTCGCAAACTCCTCACAATCGAACAGATGCATCTGCAGAATGAATTTGTCCTGGCCATGATTAGCAAAACTTGCGGATACACCCAATCAGTTCCACTTAGGACAATTCAGGTGCCTCCAGTGCCTGTCAACAGCATCAAGAAGAAGCGCAAGAGGAGCTTCCGGGCATCTGAGAGAGCTACTTTTGAGCCTCCGGGTGTTATGGACTACCTTCCAGCTGAAGCCACCCAGGACAATCATCACAACACAAATCACCAACAAAGGTTTGTGGCACAGGAACTCTTCCTTCCGGACAGTGCACTGATAATGGGGCGCCTGTTGGTTGGAGCTTGGGAAATTGGTCTGGTGAATGTGGAGGATGCTGCTGCTGAGATGCTTTGTGGAGCTGTGCAGACTCTTCTGAAGAACATTCTCTCCATGATGTTCATGAAGAAGAAAATGTTCAAATGCTCCGAAGGGGCTTTCTTCTACGATGTCGGGCATCCGGTTAAGGATCCCTTTGTCCGGAATACAGTTACGCGGCAAAAGATTGACGATAGACCCGTGGACATTGACAGGGAAGTGGCTCTGGTGAATCTGACCAGAAATCCTGCAGATGATACAGTTTTCCTGACAGACTGTGGTGAGATCTGTCCACCCAAGAAGCACAGGATCACTGTGCAGGATCTCTACTTAGCCTTCCAGGATCGAAACATCATTCCCTCCCATTCAGTGTATTCCATCAATGCCGAGAGGATCAGCAACAGCCTTGGATAACGCCAAAAGTAAAATCTCTTATTATAAAAGATTCCTTTTAAAATAAAAACAAAGAATATCTTGAGAGTTTTATTCCCGAAATTTAGGCAAAATCCTAGTCTGCTGATTCTTGGAAAACAAGAGAAAAATCAATAAGATTTTTTTTGCAAGGAGTTCCATTTTTAATGACAAGGGGAATAAAAGGACTGCATGGCTTTCATTATAAATTGCCTACCATTGCGATTGCGAGCTTTAAAATCATTTTTGAAATGCCCCTAAATGTCCCGTCAAATCATTGCTCTACCTCCCACCCGGCAAATTCTGCAGAATTCTGCAGAAATTCGTCAGATTTGAATTACTAACTGCCGAAAAATCAGCAGAATTTCTGCAGAATTTTGTTCTAAGGTGGATCCGATCGTTGTATGAAAATTCTGCAGAATTTTCTGCAGAAAGAAAATTTTAAAATTATCGGCAGAATTTCTTTAGAGTATTTAGATGATTTCTACATTTCTTCTACCCTTTCTAATGTTTCTAAACATTATTTTAACTACATAAAAATATGTATTTCAATTTATTTAAAATTCAATTTTTATTCAACAATTTTACGTGAATACTCTCTTTTTTTACAATATTATTATAATATTATAATACAATATTATTAAATCAGCCATAATAGAAAATACGAAGGGGAAGGAAATGGTTAGAAAACACGAAAGAAATTCGCGATGCTCACGAAGTCGCACGACTATCCCGAAGCTACACGAAGTATCCGATTGAATGACAAGAAACGTTAAAATTTCAAAAGTGCAGAATTGCAGATCGAAGTTTTGCTGGGCTGCCGATTTTACTCGGAGGTTTTTTTGAATTTTAACGGTATATTCTAGTACATTCAGAGAAAATCTGCAGATTCTCGGCAGAATTTCTCCCTAGAAAATCTGCATAACCTCCATTACTTCACAAAAATATTGTTGATTTATGAAGAAACTGTAGAAGTTATAAAGAAAATTGTATGCTCTGCTTAACAAGCATTACCGAGTACACATTTTAGATAAGTAAAAAAACTGCGTGCAAAAATACTAATTTCTTAAAAATCACCAATCGAATGATACAAAAACACGAAATTTTGGTCGACACTCTGTTTAAAGTTTTCACTTCACTTTTCTCTACTTGTAACACGGCGTCGCAGAATTCTTTATTTTATATAAACACCGTGATATCACTAAGAATAACTCTATAGAATTTTGCAAACTTCAGTGAAAAATTTTTCCATCTCTTCTGACACATCTTGTCTGGAAAGTCTGGAATGTAGAAAAAATCTACAGAATATCTACAGAAATTCATCAGAGATTCGTCATAAATCTGCCGAAATATTCTGACGAATTTTGTCCCAAGGCCAAATAAAATTCGTAAGAATATCTACAGATATTATCTGCAGATATTCTGTAGAGGTGTAGATTTTCTCTACAGAAATCTTAAAGATATCTGCAGATATTATTTGACGGGGTATGCAGTTTTTCACGCGACATTTGAATTTGAAATGCATTTCTTATGAGCCGTTGGCGCTGAGAAAGTTGAAATTTGGCGCCAAAAATATTTAGCATAAATCCGCGTGCTTGCGGCGTTTGGTAACATCATTACAAAAATATTTCCTGAAATATACGATTTTCTGTAATACTGGGCTTCTGGGTTAAGTTCACTGGATTTTGTAAAAACAATTTTAAAGAAAGAAGTAAAAGTACATGGAGTTCCGCTTTCAAAGAACTCTCGGGCCGAAAATTAAGCCCGCGAATTCACTCCAGTGACACAGAAAAGTGTATATCCACAGGAGAGGTCTTTGGAATAAGTTACGGTAACACCGTGATCTATATGCAAAAAATTTCGGCGCCAATTTTTCAGTCTATATTCAGCATATTCAGCATCAACGGTTCACAACCCACCCGGCATCTGCAGAAATTCGTCAGATTTGAATTACTAACTGCCGAAAAATCAGCAGAATTTCTGTAGAATTTTGTTCTAAGGTGGATCCGATCGTTGTATGAAAATTCTGCAGAATTTTCTGCAGAATTTCTATAGAAAATTTTAAAATTATCGGCAGAATTTCTTTAGAGTATTTAGATGATTTCTACATTTCTTCTATACCCTTTTTAATGTTTCTAAACATTATTTTAACTACATAAAAATATGTATTTCAATTTATTTAAAATTCAATTTTTATTCAACAATTTTACGTGAATACTCTCTTTTTTTACAATATTATTATAATGTTATAATACAATATTATTAAATCAGCCATAATAGAAAATACGAAGGGGAAGGAAATGGTTAGAAAACACGAAAGAAATTCGCGATGCTCACGAAGTCGCACGACTATCCCGAAGCCACACGAAGTATCCTATTGAATGACAAGAAACGTTAAAATTTCAAAAGTGCAGAATTGCAGATCGAAGTTTTGCTGGGAAGAAGTGTACATATTTTAAATTTACCGCGTGAAAAAAAGTTGCATACATTTTGGAGCAGGCCTGAGCTAAAATAAAAACCGAAGTGAATTCGGTGGTGCCAGTTGGGATTTTTGGAAATGCCGCGAAAATTCACGTAGAGAAAATGAGAGGTCTTTAATGTGAAAATTGTTTAATTCCTTAGAGTTAAGTCATTTTCACAAGAAAATCCTTTTAATGATTTAGTTGAATACAGTTATTTGAGTTAATTGTGAATAATTGTCGATATTACAACAAAAACATTGGGATGAAATTTTGAGCTGGAAGACTCATATTCTTTTGAGCTGTCTCAAAATTTAGGATAGGTTCTATTACTCATTAATTCATTTTCCAATAAATATTTTCCCATTTTCTTGTAATTTTTATATTAAATTTTCTGACAATTGACAAAAAAATGCCAAAATGATTTTTTTAAAGATTTTCGTAGCAAAAAGCCAATTTCCATTGCTTTTTCCTTTTTCCTAGCAATTTGGCAAGGATTTTAGGACTCATATCAATATATTTTACTGTAAAATTTTCAAAATCTCATAGTAGGGTAAGTGTGCCAAATTCCGGCCAGCTTGCAATTTCGGCCACCTTTTTTGTTCCTCGAATTTCCATGAACTTTTAGATTTTACGTACTCTAAAGATTATACAATGCAAAAGAATAACAAAAAATGTAGCTTCGACAAACGAGATGACGTGGAAAAAGCATTGGAAGAATTCCCGAAGGGCAAGGAACTATGAGATTGAAGGTGGCCGAAATAGGGCACCAAAGCTATGTCTACATTTTTATTCATTTTAAAATGTATTAAGAATGATTTTAGAGTAAATAATAAAGACGACAAACTGTCAACAAGGTTCTAAGCAACACTCCTGAACTAGAATGAATGAAAAAAATCAATTTCTATTAAATATATTACATTTCAAGCTTGAGACTTTGGCGCTTGCATGCAACTATGCCGAAATTTGGCACACTTACCCTACATAGTTTGCGGTTTGTTTCAAAGAAAATTTTATGTGAAATTCCAACAGCAATTCGAAAAAGGAAAGCAAGGCATAAAGTGAATTTTCACCTTGTTACTGCTCGAACTCTAGGGAGAGAGCAGTATAATCCCTCGATTTTTTCACCCCCCCCCCACGAAATTTCCTCTTTCCACCCCCCGGAGATCACTTTTGTCAACAAATCTTCACGTTTCAGACGATTTCTGAGAAATGTCGTCACGCTGTTTGTCCGTATGTCCGTTTGTCCGTCCGGCTGTCGCCAGCTCTAGAGGCCAAACGGTTAGTGATAGAGACTTGGGATCTTCGGGGGACCCCCCATAAGTCGACCCAAGGATCGTTAATATTCCCCTCATTTTTCCCCCCAATCCCTCCCCTTCCCCTCCAAAACTATGTTTTTTTTTGGGATTTCTCGAAAACGCGTCCTGCGATTATTTTCATTTTTGGATATGTTTTAGAGATTATCCAGGCGAATATTTCGTCCATATACGAAAATACCGTTGAATCATTTCTAATAACTGTTTTTCAAGGTCAAAGGTTAAAATGACACTATAGTGCGCATTTATCAAGCAAATGGGGTCATGTTTGAGCTCGTTGGAAAGGTCTTGGAATTTCCCACAAAACTAAACTGGTTCCAATCGGTTTTGAATCGGTAATGAACCGGTAATGAAAATTTTAATCTGAAAATCAATCCTAACTTTTAAAACTATGTTGGGGGATCTTTTGAGAGATTTATGAATCGGTTCAAATCGGTTGAGAACCGGTAAACGGTAAATGATGTGAAAGTACTTTTGCAGTATAGCGTCTAAGTCACGAGTTCGAGCATTTCGCAAAGCCTAGGACGCTTTGCCACCCCTTTTTTCTCTACAGTACCACTTTACAACAATTGTAGGTCTTATGTATTAAATGTTCGATATGCATAACAGTGTTTGCATAATCCCATTAGGTGCATAATTTCAAAGTGCACAATCTCGGGACTCTTTAAAACAATTACTGGTACTTTATCAATTCAATACCTTCAATACCGATTAAGACTAGTGCCGTTGGGCTGAAAATTGCAAGACCTTCCAAATTAATACAAATTTGAGCAAATCAATTGAGGTTTGCCCTCTAGAATCGTGTAAATTTAATCTTAAATATTCAAAATGGTTATTTAATTGGTCATATTAATCAACTCTTTAATTTGTTTTTTGCCCAAAAAAACCTTTCCAATTTGACAATTAACATTTTTAATAAAAAGTAGAGAGTATAAAAATCGATTTAATCGGTGGGATTTACTGAAATCTGGGGACCATGAGCCACAGGATGCCGAGCTTTTGCCACTTCACATTTTACTACCTGCGAATACAGGCACTAAAACACTTTGGAAAAAAGATGATACCTTATTGAAATGTATTTTACAGATCCAAATCGAATTAATAGGTTTTTCCGCGATTAAACTGCACAAAACTGTCTTTTGCGGAGCTGTTGTTTTTCATTTAGTCAACAACGAAAACTCGGCGGTGACTGAGACAACTACCGCAATTGACGAAATTCAGTGGAGACACACTGATTGAGACTGAAAATCGCTATTTATTTTCGCGGTAATTATTTGAATTCAAATTGCATCTTTTTTTGGGAATGGGTGCATTAATATTGTGGGTGCATTAAATTACCCATTTTCTTCTTTTAAAAAAGGAGTAAAGTAATAAATAATTCCTTTATTTCTTGTAAAAGGTTTGTGGTATTTGATGATAAATAATTTAATTTCTGGCTAAATCGTTATAAAAAAATCCTAAAAATATCAAGAGAAAAAATAAAACGCTAATTGATAAGTCAAAAACAGTTTCAATTAAATTTAAATTTATTTACAGCAAATAGAGTTTGATCCTGGTGCAAGAACGTGTAAAACAGTTAAATGAAGGCCTTGGGGTAGTTAACGGGTAATAGAAAACGATAAAATTCTGCATTATTTTCAAAAAAAGTTTTATGACATTTTGCTAATAAATTGACGGTTTTTTAATAAAACCCTTTTAGAGTTAACAAAAATGCGGTCTACGATAATTCGTAATGAGATGTGAATTAATTTTTATGGGATAGGACTATTTAATTACTGTTAATTTAATATGCTTGCGGGTATTGAGAAAGACAAGGAGAAAAATTATTAAAATTCTATTATAATTTCTTATATCTTTCTTTTTTAACAACTTTAAAAGACAAATTGTTATTTCTAAAGGATTTTTCCTTTAGAAACTTTTCAATTTGAAATTTGAAAGCAACATTAAGGCTTAATATAGTTATTTATGCATTCTTTTTATAGCTTTTACTAAAACCATATTATTGGGATTAAAAAACTCTCAAATTAGAAATAATTTTTCTAATTTCATTTGTATTATTTATCGGAAAATCACAATTTTCAATTAATTGCAAATTTGAGTATTAGTGATTGAATTTTATCTATACTTTATTTATAAATTATATTTGCATGAGAAAATTAATACTCCCTCTGTCCCAAAAATGTCGTACATTCTTTCATATAAAATATATTAGTAAAAGTATGAGTTTTTTCGGGACGGAGGGAGTATTAAAATTGGGCATCGTTCATAAGAAAAGCTTTTTTTTGGTAAATACTCTAACATTATTTATTGTTTATTGTTTAATATGATAGAATGCTTCTGAAAGACAACAAGAATATTGTTATAATATTCTTAAGAGATATTAAAGAGTTATACTAATTTTTGTGTTAAGAATGTAAGAGTACTTCAGACAAAATGTACGTAGCTTGCAGAATTTTTAAGTCTTTTTTTAACAAACCTCGTGGATTAAAAACTATTTTTTATATTTATACATCTTTATAATTCTTTATTTTCACTAATTATCTTGATTAGTGAACACGAGACCTCAAGTCTATAAATGTTTATATCTTCTAAAGAGGAAAATGAACAAGTTAATACATCAATATATTTTATATATCTTTTTTTTTTAATTTAATTTTATCTTCTCTTTCAAAGAAATGAGAATATTCTTGCTCCCTCTTTGAATTCGAGCAATAAAATTTAAGGGTGGCACATTTTTAAATAGGCAACCATACATCCATAAAAAAATAACCTTAGAAAAGAAATTTTAAATTCAAATAACAGCGATTCTAAGCTTTCGAACGTTAGATGTAAAGAAATATTCTAATTTTGGGTGCACTTTTGCATACAAAAAATGCAATTTTAAATATGTGGAATTTGTGCATACATTTCATATAACTTTAATTATTTAGCATTTTTTACATTTACTGAATGTCTTCAACTATATTAAAGACATTTTTGGTCAATTTCAGAGAAATTTTTGCCATCTAGGCATGTCCAAGAGGTGCCTAGATAGCTTTTGGCTATGTAGTCTCCTATCTAGTCAGGGGTTGTCGCGTTTTCAATTCGTTAACCAACTTAACGAATCCCAGAGACTAGATAGGGATACGACAATACTGAAAAATGTGTCTCGACTACACTCACACACATTCACCAGCAGTGTACATGTACAGCTATGTAGTCAGACTACATATATGTAGTCTGACTAGATACGGTCAGAATTGGCCCCCTGATAAAAATTGTAAAAAACATATATTTTTTCATGTTATTGAGTGTATTGATTTTATTATCTTTTGAGGATACTTACCCGAAGGGCACAATAGAAAAGGCTGCATCAGAGAGAAACTCCGTTTTTCGTCCACAAAGAAAGTGAATGGAAGTGAAGGGAAAGAGTTTGCTGGTGGAAAATCAAACAAAAATCGCATTTCATTGTACAAAGTGTATTAAATAAAGTATTTTACAACTATTTCTCTCTCCATCAACCATCTCAATTAACTTTCCTTCGCGTTTTCCGTATTTTTGCCTCAAGATATGTGGATTCATGATTAGTTGGACTATTTCTCATTTATTTTTGTTGTCTTTATTTTCCGCAGTCAGAGATAAGCGTCCTTTTCTCAATGCACAGTACATGGCCTCAATGTTACAAGCTGGATCAAGGACTAAGGACTCCTTATCTCTAACACTTTGGAAAATATCCTCAATTCTTCTGCTCGTTTTATTCTATTTTGAATCTTCTTATCTATTTTTTTGTTGTTTTTTTTTCTTATTAAGTGATAATTAAAATTGTGTGTGGTGTCAATGTTAAAAGTGATTCACGATTTACGCCTCGTACCATTTTTTTCTTTTATATTTTATGTTTTTTTTTATCTTAAAAGTGAACAATTGCAAATTGCATTAACATTAGAGACAAAAACATAAAGATAACTCACTTATGGCCTCACATTTCATTCTTATAATTCTTTTTATTTCCTCATTTCCCTTATTTCTAAAATGTATACATTATTTTTTCTCACTTTTTCTCCCTCCTCGATTTTACAATTTTATTTCTGTTGTTGCCTTGTTTTACCTAATAAGAAAAATTCTAAACACTAATAATGTGATTTGTTCTTCGCTACTTTTGCTTCGGTTTTTTCATTCGAAATAAAAAAAAGTGTGACTTTGTTATTCTAAACTATTTTATTATAATTCTTTTAATTACAATTAAATGCATCGATCTTCATATTTGTTTCTTTTTTTTTAATTTTTAATACTAAAAATAGGTTTGTGACGAAATGATAAATTAGAAAGATCGCTTTTGGCGCCTTCTGATCCTGTCTAAATAGTGTCTTGTGATTAGTTTTTTTAAGAGAGGGCGTGTTTCTTAAAAAAGTACTTTGATTTTTATAAAAATAGGTCATTTTGCTTTTTGTTTGAAGTATTCTCTTTTACTTGGATTTGGGATTCTTCTTCAGTTTATTTACAGAATTCACTAGTTACGTTTATATTTTATCCAAGAAATTTTAGAACAAATAAAAGAAAATGTAATACTATTTTTTAAATAGATTGTATGAAAATGTTCTTTTTTTAATTAAAAAGAAAAGATCTTTAAAAATAATTTTTAATGTTGTATGTCTTCCTTAATCTTTTAATTAATTGTGAGGTTATTGTAGATTGTGAGGTTATGTTAGACTTAACCTTCAAATAATTTCGTTAAAGTTGAAAAGTGTTAGGCAAGTTTTTAGTAAAAAAAAAAGATACCTAACCTAAGTGTTTCTATAATCCTCGTAACCTCAATTTTTCGTCTCTTATGCCAAAGATTTTAGGTTGATAAGTAGAAAATTAAAATAGAAAAAGGAACTGCTATACCTGTATAATACAGTTCTAATGTTTCACATACGATGTCGTGACCTCCGAGAACGTCGCACTTAGGTTAGTTTAGTCTCTCTTGAGTTGTCGATGTTAATGGACGTGAATAAAGTAGGAGACGAAATTAAAGGGATTTTACTATAAAGGAAGAACCCGAAGTTGCTGTTGGACTCGAGGAGGGACTCAACAGGAACATTCAGTTTCAATTCTGAGACCAAAAACAAGTCGAATCTTGTAAATTTTGGAATCTTGGAAAACTTCATATATCCTACCAACAAACCACGGATATTTCAAGACTTGTAATTCATTAATTAATGGCGTCAACTCTGAGACCATCTTTAAAATGAAAATAAAAAAATATCATATTGCGATAACCTTAAATCAAAAAATTAAAAAATCCAAGGAATCAAATTCCTAGACATCTTGAATGTCTCAGACCTAAATCTCAGATATTTCAAGATTTAGAATTTCATGAAAAAAATCAAAATTTTAAAGTCGCATAAGTAGCATTAGTTGCTTGGAATCCCTATAATTTGCCGTCAGATTTCCACATTTTGCACACTTAACGAAACATCACTTCTGTCAAAAATCTTTAATCCCGTATGAATTTACTTTTTTAAGAGGAAATCTTGCCTTAAATTCTCTCGAAAATTTTCCTTCTCCTTCTCTTAAATTCTCTCCTTCTGAGAGAATTTAAATTTAAGAGAGAATTTAAGGCAAAATTTCCTCTTAAAAAAGAAAATTCATACGAGATTAAAGATTTTTGACAGAAGTGATGGTTCGTTAAGTGTGGAAAATGTGGAAATCTGAAGGCCAATTATAGCGATACTGACTGATAGCGAGTACATCCACCACATAGTTCAAGTTCCACATGAGGTTTACCACTTTGAGTATGAATAGGAACCTAGGAACACGCTCACGCTCCTATCCAGAACGGCAATGACAGAATTATCTTGATTGTGGAACTTATTTTAATACTTTATCCTCTGAAATCAAGACCAATCTGTCATAATATTTCCAAAATCAGGGAATCTTATTCGGGACAAACTTAGGACAAGGTGATTGACTCAAATACAAGTTGTCTGGGAGTGCCTTGAGATCGAACGCGAACATCTTCCTGAAGTGGCGGAGGAACTAAGCATGAGCTGTTAACCTGGATGTCTTGGGCCCGCAACCCCGATAGGGATAACAGGTTAAAAATCAATGAAAAAAAGGAATTCTTGTTCATATGAGACATATTTGTGGAACTTAAAGTGTCGTCTTAGCTGATAGTCAAGGGACTCGGGAAATACGTTCCGCAATCGAAACAATCTCGTCGAATTTAGACTGTCGAACATTGAAAAATAAGCACCTCATCAACAATTAAAGTGGCGATCAGAATTCCTCTCTTGCCCGGCGAATTCTCCACTAGGGTCATTCCACATTTTCCATACTTAACGAAATATAGTTTCTGTCAAAAATCTGTGATAAGGGAGCCTGTTTCGTCAATATAAAACAAAGCTCATTCTTAACGAAAAATGATTGCTATAACCCAGCAACGAAAGAGTTCCCTGTTCGACCTATCGCGACGGTGGCGGCCTCCCAAATGTTCAGAAAGTGGTGGCCATCAAAGAGAACTATTGCTTCAACCGCGTTCGCTTTTTCCCAGCCCGTAAGGATTTACATTGGACCGAACCCTGTTCCGATCGCGTTTGCTGAACGGTGTTTAAACAGGGAACTTTCGTTGCTGGGAAGATCAAATATTTTTGACATAAATTATATTTCATTTTCGTTAAGTGTGGAAAGAGCCAAGTAGAGAACTCCCTGAGTAAGAGGCATCTTTTTAGTATCTTGATAATCAATGGAATCTTGATAAATCCATGTATTGCTGGGCGGTTCTTGAAAAAGCATCAAGAAACCAAGTCATTTAACATTTTGAAGCATAAAATGTTTATTTTTAAAATAGATTTAAAAGATTTTCAAGAAGTCTCTGTCATTAACGCTTAAAGAAGCTAAAAGGGCTTACTCCATCCTATCATGTAGAGCTTTTGGTTAATTTTGTTCGGTTTTCAAATTACCAAACCTAAGCTGTTTTTTAGGTTAGGATGTGAGTTAAGTCTGCGCTTCAAAACGTCAAAATATAACCTCACTTTTTGAAATAACCTCACTTCGTCAAATTTAAGAATAAGGACGAATTTCAATGATTTTCTTTTGATGAATGACGTTCACTGGAAAATTTTTCCTACACAATAAATTTTAGGGCTACTCGCAGGCAGTTCTTTCTTCTATCAAAAATATCTTTAGAAAATGAGTTAAATATTGCATTGCAGAAAATAATCTGCCACTTAAATGCACGTACAAAAGTTTCTCGTCATCAAAAATCGGCAAGAAAAATTGCATTGAATTTATTTCTAATATTCTAAACTCAAGGGAAGCATTTAACCTAAAGCCTGAATACGTGAAATCTTTAAAGACTTAATATGAAGTAGACCGCTAAGTTAAATACATCCATTGTTCTATATAAAATCCTTCATTCATATTAACATTAAGCGAGTAGCCCTTAGAGGAAAGATATCTAAGTAATAAATATTGCGCAAAAAAATCACTTAAAAAAATAAAATAGTAAAAATTGTTATTAGATGCCTTGTTGAGATGCAGCGGTGTAAAAAGCTGTATTGAGTTTTTTAAAATAAAATACATAGTAATAATAAAATGCGAATAAATTATGCGCCAGTGACTGTAAAAGCCACAAAGTCTTGGTTGGAATTTTAATAAACTCAGTGAATTTTATTAAGTTGATAAAAAATAGAAACTATTCATGTATATCATAAAATGTTGCTCATAAAAATACATTGCAAATCCTTTAGAGCAAGAAAAACCAATTAGGTTCAAATGAAAAGTTTTTTTTTCTGAAAATTATACTTATATTCATTAATTTTGCTTCACTGCTTCATTTTATGCAATTATGTGGGATGTTATGTTTTTCTCATGTCTTTTTATCACATTAGCTTAAAATGCCACAATTATCAGTTCGTAAATATTTTTTTTCTCTCTCTTTAAAATAATTCTTCTGCTCTGTATTTTATTCAACGCGGTGATGCGAAATATTCATTATGTTTTCTATAAGGATCCCTATAAAAAATAATCCGCATTGTTTCGCGGAAAGGGGTATGGAAAATTCCACGGTTTTTCCTTAGATTGTCGTTTTTATTTCTGGAAAATTTCCGCCAAGAAAAACTCCTTTAATATTTTCTGTATGTAGAATAAAACTAAAAAAGTAAACAAATCTATATTCAAAAACTTGTACATTTTTTTTTAAAGACGATCGGATATTCAGGAGTGTTTTATGAAATTAGAACAGTTTTCAAGATAGGAAAAATTTCCCTTTATCTCTTTCCGGACCACAACATATCCAGCAAACGAATTTCAGTAAAACTCACTTTATTGTAAGTCTTAGTGGTCAAATATGATACTTTTGTAGAGAAAGAATTTTTTCCTCCTCTGGGACATTGGAAAACTCATGGGAACTCTCGTCCCCAAAAGAACGAAAAGGAGACAAACTTCAATTTTCCAACAGCCAATAATATCAATTTTATAAATTATTTTTGCGTGTCAAATGACTCCTTTACAATGTTGATCACTAAAACAATGTGAATTATTGACCAGTATCTTGTGGGATGTCCAGGAAGTGCTAAAAAAGACACCCAACTCCTGTTTGTAAACAGATTCCTGATAATATTTTACACATAACACTTTAAAACACATTTCTTTCAACTCGATGTTATTGTAGACACATTAAGCTTTCTCAAAAGCATAAAAGACACTTCCTGGACAATCAGAATTCACCAAAATCAGGAAGAATAGGAAAACTTTCCCGAAAGCAATCTCCCTCGCTGACAAATGTCAAAATTATCGGCCATTTTGGCATAAATGTCGCTCCAGCTTGGAATTTTCTTACAAGGTTTGTTGTCAAAAAGCAAATAGCGGGCATTGGAGGGATAACCTTACATTTGACCTCTAGATTTTTGGGGACGAGAGTACCCATAAAGTTTAAACAAGTTTTTTGAAAATTTAAGAAAAAAATATTTTTCGAATTTATGCAATCTGTAATTGTTAGTTATCATACTTATTGACCCCGAGAGGTTTTTCCTCATTCGGGTATAGAAATATCAAAAAAGTCACAATATCTACAAGGAAGCAGAAAATCGAAAATTCACGATTTTTGACCAAGAATATCTTAGCTCAGGAGTTAATTAGGATCCTGCAAAAAATATCCTAGATTTGGATGTCCTTATAGTTTGTAATCATCCACAAGAATCGGATTTTTATCGATTCTAAAGTCCAAAAAAAATTTTGTTTTCCATGGGTACCCAGAGTCTCAAAGAAGACAAAAGAGTTAAACTTTAGCTATTAGAGCCCAAAAGTAAATATGCATAATTCCGGAAAAACCTGTTTTTGGATTATTTAAAATCGATAAAAATCAAATTCTTAGGGATGATTACAAACTATAAGGACGTCCAAATCTAGCATATTTTTTGCAGGATCCCAAATGCCTCCTGAGCTTAGATATTCTTGGTCAAAAATCGTGAATTTTCGATTTTCTGCTTCCTTGCAGATATTGTGACTTTTTTGATATTTCTAGTCTAGTTTAAATCTAGTGTTAGTTCGATTATGAATCATTGCAGATAACTCGAGTGGCTGATTGGGAACAGTCCCGTCTCCCGTCCCGGCGAAATTAGAAACAGTTTCGACGAAAATGGGAATAAATAAATGTATATGACTGGTGCCTTTATCAGAAAGAAACTCAATAGATGGCGTTGTGAACTGTTCTCAATTTCCTAATTGTAAAAATATAGTAAAATAAAGTTCTCAAAAACTATCAAATGAAATATTTCTCTTTGTAATTGAAAGCCCTTTCCTCAAACTCCAAATATTTTTCTGTCGAATACTTTTTATAGGGATTTTATCCTATTTTTTTGTTTTTTTAATTTTTTTCAACTCTTTCCCAATAACAAAAAAAATGTTGATAAAATTGTGCAGAAGAATAATATTTATGCTTGAGAGGTTTTATTTGTTGTTACTCCACACTTGTTATTTTTTTTGTCATCTCCCTTTGACTGAATGCAAAAAAAGGGAACAAAAATGTGAAAAAAGCTCTTCTAAGAAAAAAATTTGTCAAGTGACTCTAACAAAGAGAAGAATAAAGAAAAAATTGTCAGAGGACGGGGTGAAAGAGTGCGTGATTGGCTTTCTTCGCGTGTAAGAGGAAGCTTTTTAATTTCCTCCTTTTTTTTTCATTATATAAAACGAAAAAGGAAAATCGGATCTCTTTCACAGAAAAAGACACTCTCTTCTAAAACTCTTTTTTTTATAGCTTTGTTTTGCTTTTTTTCCCTAAACGGATGTCTGTTGCATTATTTTCGCCAATGCATTCGAATCCCCTTCGTACTCACTGTCTTCAATCTCACAGAGGTGCACGGATAAGTCACTGTTGGAACCTCCTCGATGCCCATGTCCCTGGCCACCCAGGAGACTGTCATCCTCTTGAGATCTCATCCCCAGCTCCATATCTCTAGCCTCCAGGCGGTTTCGACGTCTAGCCTTGGATGCTGATGCTGCTGGGAAGCCATAAGCCGGAATGCTGTCTTCCTCTTCTGCTTCCTCATCGGACTCCACGATGCTGACATTTGGCATCTCAAAGGTCCCACCATTGGCCATCAAAGATGCCCTCTCGCCGTCCGTGTCACTCTGGATGTTGTACCTGGGCAGATAGCTGTTAGGATGCCTCAAGTAGCTCTCAGCTGGAACATTTCGAAGTGCAAAAATTTATTAATTTCGCATTTTACTGGCAATTTTACATAAATTAAGAACTATTAGCGATAGGGCAAGTGTGCCAAATTCCGGCCAGCTTGCAATTTCGGCCACCTTTTTTGTTCCTCGAATTTCCATGAACTTTTAGATTTTACGTAACTCTAGAGATTATACTATGCAAAAGAATAACAAAAAATGTAGTTTCGACAAAAGAGGTAACGTGAAAAAGATATTGGAAGAATTCCCGAAGGGCAAGGAACTATGAGAATGAAGGTGGCCGGAATAGGCCACTAATGCTATGTCTATATTTTTATTCATTTTAAAATGTATTAAGAATGATTTTAGAGTAAATAAAGACGGTAAACTCTTTACAAGGTTCCAAGAAACACTCTTTCAGAAGAAAGAATAAAAAAAAATCAATTTGTATTTAAAATATTACATTTCAAACTTGAGACTTTGACGCTTGCATGTAACTATGCCGAAATTTGGCACACTTACCCTATATAAAGCTGAAAATGAAGGAAAATACTTGTGGGAACTTAAATTTCATATTTAATTCAAAGGCTTCAAACAAGTATCCACATGCAATTAAATATTTAATCCTATAAAATATTTTAGTTCTATCGCTTCCTCCGATTAACTATAAAGAGCTTAACAGCCTTTAAGCTTTAATCAATCAGAAAATGCTAATTGAACTGAAAGATTCTTACTGTGGACCAACTCAAAATGCTTGCAAATTGAATTTAGAGCTTTATAAGGTTGCTGAACGTAGTGCAAAAACTTTATGTCAAATTTACAAATAAATACAATTTTTGCAATCAAACGAAAGCACTTGGGATATCTGGATGCATTCACAGAATAATGAAATATCCGAAATATCTATGAAATGTAAATCAGAATTTCCTCTATAATTTTGCCAAAGAACCCAACTTTATCGATCTGACCCCATAGTCGAGATATATGAGCTTCCAAAGCATTGCAAAATAATGGTTTAATTCGTGACTTTTAGAGCTTTTAGATGCTACACACCCCCAAAAGTAGTTTCAGGTTATTTATCTAAATTAATAAAGTTCTTTTACGATCCAACTTATAAGAAAGAGAATCATGAATACGAGTTTAAGCTTTTCGCGAACGTATCTATACTGTTTCCTACTTCTTTTATGTTTAACCGTTAATAACCTATTTAAACTCGTTAAATCACCTCGAATAGGGTCAAAAATTGCATGTAAGTATATCGACTGAATTGACATAAAAAATAAATAGTTGTTGAAAGTGGTTGGAACCTGTTCAATTTGAAAAACCGGTTGCAATTAATCTAAATTAGCCACAATCAGTTGAAATATAAAGTATTCAGAGATCTTTTTACCCTTTCGACCTTTAGAAGCTGTTATTAGGAATAATACAAGGACATTTTCGTATAGATAAAATGCCCAATTAGGAACGAGCATGAAAAAATAAATATCATGTTAATGATTGTTAAGTCAACTTATAATAATACGAGCTTCAGACCTAAGACTTAGCCATATAGTAATTCGAGGAGAGATGGAACAGTGGGAGAGATGGACCACTTCGCCTCCTGCCTACACTCTACGCACGATCTGCACTTAATTTGGTCTATTTATGCCCTTCAACATTCTAATGAAAACCCCCAAGTTACAGCTTTCTACCTTTAAAATTGTACGAGAAAATTGAAATAGAATTTTTTGTATGTCTGAAAAATGGCCAAAAATTTTTATTTCTCCATAAGTATACGTGTACTTGGAGGTTGAGGAGAGGCGGAACACAATAGTTTTGGCAACACTTTCAGGGTGAATTTTGGTCAGTGTTCTTCAAAATCTTTTCAAGTTAATCTCAGATATTATTTTCCCTAAATTTCTGGTAAGACTGACTTGATACACAAAGTGGATTTGTCATCGAAGTAGATGAGCTACATTTTCCACAATATAAATTATTTATACTGAAAAATTAAAATAAACTTCAATAAATTCAATGAAATAGTATTCTTATCTAAAAACGATCCCCTTCTATTCTAAATATAGGGTGGAATCACCAGTTCTCGCCAGTGCCCCTCTTCTCGCCACTTACATTGAAATCGCTATTTTTCGCAATTTATGAAATAAATGAGTCGCAATTTTTTTGTATTGTTTCTGCTTCTACGCATAGAATCGAAAAATAATTATTATTCGTTTTGGATTCACGATTTTGATCACTTTTTAGAGCAATATTTTAAGCAAGTGCATCGAATCCAACATCTCTTACCAAATGTACTAAGTGTCGTCAAATTTTCATCAGGCCAAAAATACCTATTGGGTAAATAATTTGTCTATTGAATATTTAATTGCACTTGTGGAATACATAAAATTTGTATTTAGTCAATTAATATTCCATTTTATATTATTTTTGTATAAAAATGAGGCATGGCGAGAAGTGGTAATATTCTGGAATTGATTTTACCACCTGTTGCCATATCTTTTCAATAGGCGACGCTAACTTCACTTCGTACATTCTCAGTTGTCAAATCTGCATTGTTTACTTTCTGCAAAAGCCCCATAATTTGATTTCTCAAATAAAAGTGAAGAAAAATCATTTAAAGAGAGTAATAATAAAGTGATCACAAGGAAAGAGAAATGGTGAATGTATTCTTTTCATAGCATTACCTAAAATAACCGAGTGTGGTTCTTTTCAAGTGGGTGGCGAGAAGTGGTTACAAATTTTACAAAACTGGCGAAAAGTGCTAAAAAGTGGCGACGAAATGGTTATTTTTGCATTATTAATAAAAATCAGTTTTTTAAGTAGTCCAGCGTTATGTTCTAGGATTATTGTTTTCACGTATCTAGAGCCAATACATCTAAGTAACTTTGTGTCAAATTTGACTTATCTTGTAACAAGGATTCAAAAGTTATGATTAAATGAATTTAATTTTTTCCTAAACATGGCGATAGCCGGTTATTCCACCCTAGATAAAAAAATAAAATAAAATAAAAATGTTTTGCTAAAATTAGGGGTGGCCCATCTCACCCTCACTTTTTTTGAGTACCTCAAAATGCAACTTTTTTTAAATCTTATTTTTCGAAATGATTATTTTCATCTAGGCATTTCTAATATTGATACCTTAAATCTAGAGTTTTCAAATAATAAACCTGTGAGATTCGTCTTTGTCTTGCGTTAAAAACATGTCCACAATATTGAATACAAAAAAGGTGTTCCATCTCTCCTCGAATGACTAATATGGCATAAATGCTCTAAATTCTTATCAATCAATATTTTTTGGATAAAATAAATACTTATAATTGCATTATTAAGGACAAGAGACCTATTAGATTCCGAAAAAAAAAAACAATAAAATTTGTCGCTGTTTAAGATTTTGAGACCATCAGGAACTGGGCTAAACCCGTAGCCTGAAGACCATTTAAGGGTTCGCTGAAAACACAAAATCGCTATCATTAACCATTTTATCTTTAGGTCTGATCAAACGAGTACAATACAAATAGAAGAACAACTTATCTCACGGAAACTGTTTTATTAACGAAAATATCGTACTGTAGCAATCTTAGTGGTGTTTTTCAGATTTTATATAGAGTAGGAAAAGGCCTTGAGGCTTCGCACACAAAAATGGTGTCTGATGTCCAACGCACAATTACTCTTGTTATGTAAACATGTTTTTGACATTTCTGTGAGAGTGAGTGAGATTTAGTCATCTCGCTCACTCTCATAGGTAATTTTGAAAACATGTTTACAAAACAAAAGTGATTGTGCGTTGGGCATAAATTATGTTGTTTTTTCTGATTACCACACAAGAATAATGCCCAGCGCACAATAAAATTTGTTATTGTTTTGAAAAAGAGCTTTGGATCATATATTGAGTGCTATAAAAGCTCTTCGAAGTCATGTTTCATATGAAAAAATTTTTGTGTAATTTTAATTTTCCTTTATGTCTTGCCAGTTGCACTATCCACTAAAAAAAGTATAAAATAATGTTTTCTTATTGAAATTTACAAATATACAAGATTTTGATTTTTAAAAGAAACTTTACGAAACAATATATGGATTTGAACATGAAAGCAAACATCTATACTTTTTCAATCAGCACAGTATAGTACAGGCTCCCTCATTCAAAAACTAGTGCAAATAAAGTATTAACTGATTTTAATTTGCCGGAAATGTATCAAGATACGTTAATCTCCGAAAAGATTCATAAAAGATAAGACTGGAAATCTTCTGATTCCCCTTCTCGTTTGACAAAAACCTCATATTTTGGAGCATGATTATATTGTTTTCTTTCTAAGAATTTTAAGGGAAGATGACTTGATATTCATGTAGAACATACCACACACAATACACGTCTATAACTTTTCGTAAGAACTTTTAATTTTTTTAATTTATTAGTCGCACTGAATATAAAGAAATAATCAAGGTGGATATATTATGTGAAAAATTTCTACACCATTTCCTTCACTGAGACATCTTGAAGACTACCACAATTAATATAAAAAATCTCAGATATCTGTACACCACTTCCAACTATAATCTCCCCCTTGGAAATAATTGTTCCTATAAAAAAGCTCTCAAGAATGCTATAATATAAAATGTCGCTGTCACTTGTGAATTTGTGAGGTTATTTCTGACAAAGGAAAAATATATTAAAAAGAAGAGTTTTCAAACTGCCTGAATAATGGCACAGGTAAGGAGAAAAGTCATTCATTTTTATAAAATTGAAAGAAATACGCAAACGAAATTTTATTTTTTAAGGGTCATCTACACCTGTTAGAACTTCTGCGGCAGAATGAGATCTTGGGACATCTCACGATTTCTACCTTACAAACGGTTGAAACCTGTGAATCTATTATGGATACTGAACGACGACGATGGGGCGTACGACCAGTAAATAGAAAGCGAAACATTTTCGGTCATTTCTGCCATTTTTATCGAGAGCTACGGCACTTCGATGATGAGCTCTTCTTCAAGTTCTATCGAATGTCTTATGAAGAATTCAGTTTCATTCTCTCAAAGATTGGACCTTCTCTGCAGAAGTTTTCTCACAGGGAAAGTATCAGCCCGGAACAACGGCTCGTAATCTGTTTGAGATATCTTGCAAGTGGGGACTCCATAAGTACCCTGCATGCAATGTTCAGGATAGGAGAATCTACGGCGAGGAAAATTATCAAGGAAGTTTGTAAAGCCTTGCAAGCAATCCTAGGACCTTGTTTTCTGAAGACACCTCAAAGAGAGTCAGAGTGGAGAAATATAGCCATAGACTTTCAATCAAAAACCAAATTCCCAAATGTAATAGGATGTATTGATGGGAAGCACATAGAAATATTTGCACCACCAAATTCTGGTACTAAATTCTGGAATTATAAAAGGACTTACAGCATTGTACTTCTTGCAGTGTGTGATGCAAATTATTCCTTTATTTATACACATGCTGGTTCATTTGGAAGTGAAAGTGATGGAGGAATTTTCCAAAGTTGCAGTCTCTCTAAGGCCTTGGAAACTAATTCTTTAAATTTGCCATCTCCCAAACCTATTAATGAAGAATTTAACCGTGCGGTTCCACATGTCCTTTTGGGAGACGAGGCTTTTCCAAAGAAAAAATATTTGATGACCCCATACAGCGGAAGATATTTGGAAAATGACAAATATCTGTACAACCTAGAGTTTTCCAGATGCCGTCGTTTAATTGAGAATACATTTGGAATATACACGACAAGGTGGAGAATTTTTCACCATAAGATTCACTGCTTTCCTGAACACGTGGATGAAATTGTTGGAGCCACACTAATTCTGCACAATTATTTAAGTTCAGTTTCTCGACAGTATTTGGGGTTGGGCTCGAGAGATTGGCAAGATGAGGATCATTTGACTCGGTGGGAACCGCTTCCAGAACGCTTTTCATTTGGAGCAAGAAATGCCATTGAAGAAGCTTCCCTTATCAGAGATTATATTAAAGATTATATAGCACATATAAATTAAACATGATTGTGGAGAAGAAATAAATCTTATTCTGAAACGGTTCTTTATTTATTTTATTTTATTTTATTTAATAAATTTAATTTAAATAATTCAATCGTATTTCTTTTATTACAATATACTATTCATTTTCAATTGGAGAAGCAATTTCATCAAAAATCTGTTGAACTCGATCCATAAATCGAATTCTGTCTTCTTCTGAGAGTCTAACAAATCTTTGTCTCATGTTAATGAAAAAGCCGCTATGTACATCCTCCACACCAATTGCTTGTCTAATTAAATTAGTATTGTTGTAAATATTAGTCAGATTAGACATAGCAAGCTCATACATCTGCTTCTTCAAACGAGAGGCCGTTATTCTAAGTGGTGGAGAGTCTTCTGTAAGGAGATTGCTTGATGGAAGAGCTGCATTGGGATCTACATTTTCGTCATTGCGAGAATGAGTGCGATTGATCGGAGTTATAGTAGGACGTGTAATCTGTGGAGTAGTTATGGGTCGTCTAATCTGCGTAGTTGACCTGTAATGTACTTGCCTCGAGACTCTATCTTGAGAATGTCCAAGAAAAATCCTCATTGGCGAATGACTTTGTGAATCAATGGTAGGCTGTATAGAATGATTGGTTTCAGAAGCATCATGTTGTGATGGTTGGGAAACTCCTTCGAAATTCAGGGAATCCAGAAGAGTACCAGAAATTGGCATATGCTGCAGCACCTGTGATTCACTGTCTGATATATTTGCACTTACAGTTGAATCCTCAGAATCGATTTCATCCAGGTTTAGTTGTGGGGGTTGTTCGTAATTTCTACCAAATAAATTTCTATGAGAAGCCTGACAAATTCTTTTTTTGGGAAGCTCATGATTGGACGACGAAAAATTGTTTGAGTGATTTCTGATTTGCTCTTGCGGAGAGTCTGAAATCTGTCCTTGCTGTCTGATATTGACTTGAAAAGTCTTCTGGGGAATTTGCACATTGGCTCGCTTTCGGTTGTTCTTTGATGACAAAGAAGTGTTAGATGGTCGTAGACTCTGGGAGGTTACCAAAGATGTCCTGTTGTCAGTATGAGAATTTTCTATGTCTGTGGGCTGTGATTGAGATCTGAAGTCTTCAGATGTTGGTACCACATGTTGGCTTCTATGTGAATAAGATGGACCTGCATCTTGCTCATGCTGACTGAAATCAACGCTAATTGTAGAAGCTTGTGATTGCTGTGAATTTTGTTCAGAAGTATCTAGACGAGATGTTTCTACTCTAAGGGAATCGGTGTGTGCATTTCTCCTACGCATGGTGTCTCTGAGAAATTGCATTCTATCAGCAAGATAGAATTTTTGTAAAAGATTTTGAGCAGATCCACTGCGATGAGCATCCTTTTCTTTGTTTATATATCTGCGATATTTCTCACGCAATGAATAGAAACGTCTTTCAGACGATCCAACAGGCTTCTTGAGCATCTGATCAATGCCCTTCCATATTTTCTCTTTTTCCCGTGTGTTCCTGTATTGGAACAAACGGTTATCCCACAAAATAGGCTTGTCCTTCACCAACCCGATTAAAATTTCTTCATTTGTAGCTGAAACACAAATAATGATACACTTTTATTGAAGTCACGGCAAATCTAATAAAAAAACATACTCGTCCACTCAATCTGATTAAAATAGGAATCCATTGTACACTTCGGCAATATCACACATATTTTAATCACTAGATAAATTGACTAAAAGAATAATTGTTGATTATTTGCTGAAGAGTGTTGTTTTTGTTGTTTTTCTGTCACTGTCATTCTCGTACTATAGGAATCGAGTTGTCGAGAAATCGCTTGTGCCATAAAAGTTCAAACCGAGGTTTGCGTCTATGATAAAAGCTCAAAAGCTCATTTTTTTCTCTCTTTCACACACATATGGGGCACACTGTGAGAGGAAAAAAGACAGACAGAAAACAACATAAGTAAACAGTAAACAAATATTATTGTGCGCTGGTCATAAATGTTTCGTAAAATTGTTTGTAAATATTTGTGAATTCCTACTGGACGCTTACGAAATGGGCTTCAGACCTAAGGCTTAGCCAAATGGCTTAACTTCTCTAACAGGTTGTTGGTCAAGGTTTTTGGAAAAATTTCGATTTAGGATTAAATATTGAAAGCAAAAGAGTCAATGAGATTTAAAAAAAAAACAGTAAAACTGATTGCTATTTAGGATTTCGAACATTCGGGAATAGGGCTAAACTTTTTGTCTGAAGACCATTTAAGGACAGAATCACATTGGCAGTGCAAATGCTCACCGTCCCCGTCAAAGTCTCACCGGTTTTTCTTAATTTACGCATTTTCATTGCAAATTCTCAATTACCATATTACCTTATCTTATACTCTGTGGCACTATGTGAAAATAATATAAGAAAATTAAAGGAAGAAAACGAAAATGCGATAAACGGTGAGTAAAAACATTCTGTACGATTAATCACTCATACACAGTTTTGCGAAAGAATTGCAATGAAAATGCGTAAATTAACAAAATGCGGTGAGCATTTTACTGTTAATGTGATTCTGCCCTTATGATAAAATCGAGAAATTCACGAGGAACTGTCACTCCACCGTCCGGAAGATTATAAGTCGATTCAAGGAATTCAAGACTATTGCTCAGAAGGTAAGAAGTGGCCCAAAGTCTAGAGCCTAGATTTAAGACAAGAAGATAGAAGCAACCCAATCTTCCTGTGAGAGATATTGGCAAAGAGATGGGAATACATTATTTATTAAAAATGTCGAAATAATTACACATGTCTTGCCCAATAACGGGCCTCGTCAATGGTAAGCGGGCTTGCCGAAATCAATCTCCTATTCCATATGAAGCAGGGGACAACGGACAAACACACCAATGTGGTGTAGTTTGAATAGGTCCCGGTCAAAATCCCGAAAGCCAAAATCCCGAAAGCCAAAATCCCGAATTGGCCAAAATCCCGAAAGCCAAAATCTCGAATTCCTGAAAGTGTCATAGCTACTCCCTCGATTGCACTCGCGCTTGCTAGAAGCAAAGGGAAATTTTCTGTGTTTTGGGAAATTTTTCTATACATTATCCTCCATATAATTTCACCCCTTTCAGAATTTTGAACATTCAGAATTTTGGCTTTCGAGATTTTGGCTTTCGGAATTTTGGCTTTCGGGATTTTGGCGTTCGGGATTTTGGCTGCCTCCGTTTTGAATTACCCTATAGTCATAAAGGACATCACATTATGAGAAGCTCCATCACCGTCTTTTTTCTGTCGAGCGCGCTACGTCGCTTCTCAAACGATTGAGAGACTTCCATGCTTCTAGTCTTGGTCACCACCAGGAGGAAGGCCTTCTCTTAATTCGACAAAATCTGATATTGACGGAAAGATTTCCTTTCTCAGATTGAGTCTGGAATCTTCTGGAGATATGTCAAGTGGTTTAACAGAGTGGAAGAAGCGTTTACGAGACTTTGGCCTTGCTCTTGGTTTTTTGTGACCATGGAGAAAATGCTTTGGGTTCAGAGAGAACCTTAGACATCTCTCTGCTGGAGATGATATTGCCTCCTTAACCGTGGTGGAACATTTCCTGTTAAGGGATAGAGTGTGTCCACGGGCGTGCCCTTTAGGCACCCTGTTACTATAATGCCCTAGACACACTCACGACTTAAGCCGAGAGACGCCTTAGTGGAAAATGATGGAACTGTAGTTAAACCATTATTTTTAATACAATTACGCTAATCCGTCTCTCGGCTAATCCTCAGTTCTGTCAAGGCCCTAAGGACGGCGTCGTTAAGGGCAATGTCTACTTGTTTAGTGTGCGTGGATCTCTCGACTTCAGCTGCATGGGAATACATTGAACTTTGAACTAGAAAATTAAGAAGAGGGATGGTATGATAAGGGCACTCAATGGGTCAAGTGGTAGAGCACTCGCTCTATGATGCAAGTGTCCCGGGTTCGAATCCCCTTTAGGTCACCAGGATTTTTTCTGGCGTTAAAAGTGTTCGGATTGCATCCATTGAGCTCCACTGCACTTGATTCCACGGGCATGAGGCTGACAACCTCATCCCGTACAAGAAAAAATAATAATGCATGTCTAGAAATCCCTTTGTAGGAAGGCCTAGTTCCTTCATGGAATGTTGTGCCAACATTATTATTATTATACGGCATGATAACCTATAATGATCAGGCTGTTCCCCGTCGGTCCGACAAACAGCGTCAAACTGCTATCACAAGGTCGCGGAAACTCAACGATCACCTTTTCCAAAAATTGCAAGGATGTATTTTGATGAAAAACGATACCGTCGTTAAAAGTCACTTCCATGAGCTCTTGGTTAATGATTTAATTCACCAAGGGTACGAGTATGGCTAACAAGTTCCGGAACAAGAAGTATGACAAATTCCCGAAGAAATACATGGCGTGGATGATCATCTGTTCTTCTGAGCACCGCCGCACTGAATTTTCCACAACGGGCAAGATGAACAAGGTATCTAGAGCACCCTCAGAAGCGATTTATGCTTTTCTACCAGGACCATGAGGTCCCCCCGCAAAAAATAACTATTTCAAGCTTGTTCCAACATGCGAATTGAAATATTTATTATTAACAAAAAAAAAACTAAAATTCATGTTTAAGTGCTGCTAGTGCTGCTATCTCAAAGCACCCAAATCCTCACAATCAATGTGTCACTAAAATAGCCACAGACGATAAATGTTGAAATAATTTATCCCCGGGCTATGGGAATGACAAATTTTGAGGAGTATTATTATTATTAAGCGTGTTGATTTTCGATCGTTCGTTTTATTCGAATTATTTCCGTATTGGAAATATTATCCAGTCCAATAAACTTTTAGCCTTTTTTGCCTATAGAAAATTGTTCTGTTCTCTGAATAATCAGAAAAAAATGTTCTGTTATTCAAAATAAATTGTTAATAGACTATCTACGAGAACATTTAATTGGGGATGGTCCTTTTGTGCTCCCATTAGTGAGCTTCGGAATTATGTTACCAGTATTAGAATGGGAGATATTAGAATGCTCAATTATTGAACTTAATCCCTTTACAGCTTGGTTTAGGTAATTTCATCCTGATCCATGTCAGAATTTAAGAGCTATAAGCTATTTAACTTAGAAAATTGATTTTATTATAACAGCGCCTCTAGCGGCGGTTTTAAGATTATGCGATGATCAAAGGAGTAGTAGCACTTCATGAAATGTTTTATTTAATTCGCTATAACTTTCGAAAATGTAGATATTAGAAGAAATGGAATGAAAACTTTGTGACAATGTTCAATCTTTTAGGTATATTTGTAAAACTTTCTAATTTTCCCAAATTGTTCTGTAGAATAATATTTTGCTTGTAGATTTGCATCAATGACAAACTTACACTCCCTCTTCATTCTATTTATCTTCTTGCACAAGGCCTGGAGGAGAGAAGAGTTAAGCTAGGAAACATCTGCTGGGCATCAATTGCTCTCAAACGAGATACACTGAATTTTGCAAATGAACTTTTCGATACGAATTGTTGAATTTGGGAACGGGCTTCTGGGGTGAAAAGGTGAAGTGAATCATTTGAAGACTACTGGTATTGATTTTGTTTGACCAAATGGATGAACTTTTGCTAACTTTGAACATAAAACTTGTTAGAAGAGCAAATACAAAAGAGATTTATGTACTTGCAATATAAATTTTGCAGTGAGAGCAAAATACACAGTAAAATATTTGTCATTTCTCAAATTTGTCAATTTTGAACAAAATTAATTATTGTTTTAGAAATTAATAATCTTATTCGCACCATTCTCCGTGATGCTAGGGCTGTTTTTGCGCATTAAGTTTTAATTGAGCAAAGAGTGTTCAAGAGGAAAGAAACATTACACTTGGTGGACAATTTTTCGGCATAGAAATGAAAGTGGGAAAATTTTACTATTGTAAAATTTACCCGCAGAATAAAAATTAGTAAAATTGTTCGTAAATATTTGTTAAAAAGTTCGTAAAAGTTTGTACTCTTTGCACAAACTGTATTCATAATATTGTAGAACGCGTGACTTATTCGACACATGTCAACCCAGTCGACGGCCATAACCCACCAATCTTAATCCTTTATTCCTTCGACACGCCCAACCCTTACCATCCTTATGGGTGCTGAAAGTTTGCTTTGAGGCTTTTATTGTTAGGTAAATGTCCTCAGTTTTCAGTGAGTGAGCATCAGTCGCCGTAGACGGTTCACTCTCATGAAGTGAAAAATGGGTGGCACCTTCAGTTCTCCAATTTCCCTCTATGTTTGTATTAGGTGAGATTCTTAACAATCTCACCTACTATAATCCTAACAAAATCTCATGTCCTCCGATTGGCCCCAAACTTTGCCAGAATGTGTTTTGACACTTCCTGATCACGAATATATGGATGGCTAAAAACCGTTCCCGTCCGTCCGTCCGTCCGTCCGTCCGGCCGCTCTTTGGAGCTTAATAGCTCCTAAACTAAAAGAGATATCGACTTGCGGTTTTAGGCAAAGGTTATATATCGTATGAAAATTGCAACTTGGTGCATTGACCCCCCACCCCCCACCCCCCACCCCTCCTTCCGTCATTTTGAAGACCCCCCTTTTTTTGTTTTCTTAATGGCTCCGCCCCTATGGCATCGATCGGGCTCAAAATTTAGAATGTTATAGCTGGGCGTTAGAGCTTTTCATCAATACCAAACTTAAGGTCCCCCGACCCCCCTGACCCGAGCTATAAGGGTCCAAAAAAAAATTCTTAAAATGGCTATAACTCCGGTTCTAATTATTGGAATTTAAAAAATGGGGGCTTTTTGGAAAGCTCTCGGGAAATGCCACTTCCCCTTCTAACATCGCAAGTTCGTAAAACTACCGCTAGGGGCGCTATTATTAAAAAGAAAATTTTTAAATCTTAAAAGTTAAATAACTCAAAAATTCCTTATGCAATCGGGCTGAAATTTTAGTATGTTGTAGCCGTTGATTATACCTATCAAACAAAAAAAACCTTAAGTCGATCCATAACCCCTGACCTGAGCTATAAGGGGTCAAAGTTCGAATATTGACCGGCCTCTATCTCCGGTTCTAATTAACATAGCGACCTAAATTTTACCTTTTTGGTTTCGTATCGATGAGCACTTTCAGATGGAAGTTCAAAAAGTCCCCATAGGTGGCGCTGCGATAGCGTCAAAATTCATCGAAATTCAAAATCATTTTTCTCAAAAATTCCTTTGTGCAAGTTAATGAAATTTTAGTATGTTGTAGTCCAGTCTAGGACGTTTCCAAATTGGTGCGTAAGTGCGCTGTGGTTTCAATAGAACCGGAGATATGAGGGGTCAAAGTTCACGAAATTCAAAAAATCATATCTCCGGTTCTATGTGACCGATTTTGATGAATGAGGGCTTAAACGAAAGATCTCACCAAATGCTACAATTTTCTAGAATATTTGAACTTCGTGGGACCAACACCAGGGGCGCCATAGTCGAAAAACCAATTCCAATATCACATAACCTCAATTATCTCGACTGTCGCTGAACCGATTTTGATGATTACTTCGACACAATTGTAGAACACATTTGTCTCTACATTTCGTCCATACATCATTTTCCACTCAGACTACGCTATCACTCCGATTTTGCCGTTTAAGTGTGAAAAAAATGATTTTTCCCATAATAACGCTTTGAAATCACTCAGATGCCAATTTGACTGCCTCTACTCCGCCAAGACACTTAAAATAGGGTTTTAAATGGAAAGTCCCACAAAATACAACAATTCTTTGAAATAGTTGAAGCTCAACAAATGACTACTTGGGGCACTCTGGATGAAAAAAAACGAGTTAAGAAACAAAAAACCTCGCTTATCTTGACTTCTGAGTAATCGATGAGATCATGTTCTATGGGAAAATTATAGAGAACATTCTGGTCTACATTTCACCCATATAATACTTTTGTGCCAGTTCATCCAAATCCTTGATATTTGGGTTTAAATACAAAATTTGTATAATTTCACGAATTTGATTCAAGATACCTGAATGGCGTCTCCCAACTTCAACTCCAAATCGAATTTGCATGCACTCCGAGTTAGCTCACGTTAAGAATCTCACCTACATAAGCCGGTTAGGATTATCTGTCCCTTTTTATTTAGGTGTGTCCCATTTGGGCTTACAATATGATCACTTGAAGAGCATTTTTTTGTTCTTTTACAAACATTTGTTCGTACATTTTTGTTTGTCTGGGAAAAACTTGACGAACAAATCACAAAATTTTACGAACATTTTTTCTGTGTGCTTATGAACATTTACAAACAAATGTTTCTAAAAAAAAAATAAAAATGCTCGTCAAGCGATCATGTTACGAACAATGTTTGTGAAAAAAGTACAAACTTTTACGAACTTGTTTGTGGATTATACGATTTACGAGTATTTTGTAAGTCCCCCAGTTGAAATTCACAAACACTTACGAACAATTTTGAGAAATATTTTTTTTCTGTGTATAATAGCAAACTATATCAGTGACTTTATAATAAATTATAGTAAAAACAGGGCACTCAATGGGTCAAGTGGTAGAGCACTCGCTCTATGATGCAAGTGTCCCGGGTTCGAATCCCCTTTAGGTCACTAGGAATATTTCTGGCGTTAAAGGTGTTCGAATTGCTTCCAGTGAGTTTCACTGCACTTGATTCCACGGGCATGGGATTGACAACCTCATTCCGTATAAAAAAAATAATAATGCATGTCTAGAAATCCCCTTGTGGGACGGCCTAGTTCTTTCATGGAATATTGTACCAGCATTATTATTATTACTATTATAGTAAAAGCAATAATAGTAAAATATTGTGCTTTTACTGGCTGACATCGCGACTGACAGTGATTAAGTCCTTTGCTAAATAAGATTTAAATGCAATAGGAGCAATGGAAATTCATTTCCATACAGTATAATTGGATTATTGACATTTCCTCCTTCCAAATCAATTATTTGCAATTGTTAACTTAAACTTTAAGGTGCTCTTCAAGACTTGAAAGAGAGATCCCTGTAGTGTAAGTCCAAATAATGCATCAACACCAAAATTTTGAAAGTCCATGTTATTGTTTATGCAGATCCAAGTGTAATTATGCACCAAATTGCTTATAGCATAGGCGACTAAAATCAATGGATACGATGCATTTTGCATAAATAATTATTATATCAATAAAAAAAACGTGCTGTTAAAAACGGCAGATTTCTCAGTTGCATTTGGAACGTTTTAGATTTAATGAAACCGATTTTATGAGTAGCTTTGTATATGGATAAACCTCGAATTTATTACCATCATTCAAAATTGAAACAAAAAAGATTTCATTGATCTGAAGCTGAATAATCTGTTCTAAAGCAAATAAAGCATCAAATATACATCAAATATTGGTGAACAAAACGGGGTTTTGGTCTTAATATCTAGGATGCTCGTAAATTGATTTATCTTTAAAAAGATGAAACATGAACTTTGAATATGAATTTAATGTGATCTTTTGGATTAATTGAACCCAAAAAATTATAATAAAAAGCCTGGATTTCAAAGTAAAAACAATCATTTTCATAAAGCCAAAAACTACTGCTTTTACAAAGACGTTTTGAAAATATTGAAATTTAAAGAATTGAAATACATTTATTTGGTTTTTTGTGTTTCGCAAAGAGTTTTGTGATGAAACTTTTAGATTTCTCGTGTTTTACTATGCAGTTTTTTGGTTTCACATGTTTCGAGATGTAATTTTTGAGTTTGTTATTAATATTATTATTAAAAATCGGGTGTCGTGATGAAAGTCGATGATATCATGATGAAGTTTCTTGGGTTTCGTGATATAATATTTGAGTTTAACGAGTTTCGTGATGAAATTTTTGAGTTCATCGCGTTTCGCGATTTGATTTTGCATTTCTTGGACTATCTCGAAACGTTTCTGGGGCAACTGACAAGAGTTTCTCAATATGAGTCACTCCTTGACCTGCTCAGATACGTGAAGAAATTCTTCTGTGAGCAACAGCTTCGATTGAAAAAAATAAAGCCAATGAAGGATGTTGTACAGAATTTTCAGAAACATACTTTTGCAGTGTAGTAAAATTGGACCGAGAGCATTGAAGTCATAAGGAGACCTTAAAAATAATTATTGGTTTTGAAATTATATGTTTAATTGGAGAACCTTTCACGGGACGTATAAAGGCTGATTAATGTCTCAAAAACAAAAAAACATTCCTTTTTTATTAGTTATTTTTATGTTGTTAAGTATTTTATTTTGAATTTGAATTTTGAATTGAACTTTATTGTCATCTCTATTTAGATGCCAGCCGCCCTCATGCGACCATCGCCGTCTTAGCGTCAATTCTAACCTCCTTGCAATCTTTTTTTTTCTTAAAACAAAAACTTGAATAACCTATTCGAAGGCATCTTATACAACTTGAAATGCTTAGAGAAATTATAGACAATTCCAATACCTTTCCAAAATATCTAAATTTGTTCAAAACGGATAATTAGTTTAGCCGCAATATCGATTTTAGTATTAACAGAGGAATATACAAAATACATGTTTCAGAAATTGGAGCCATTTTCATTAATAGGTTCCATTAAATATTCACATTTTACCACATTCAAACCCATTCCAGCAATATCGTTAAATTTTGTCCACTAGTGTTATACTTCCCGTGGTGTTTGTTGATATACTTGCGTAGGATGTTTGATTTGATTCATCTCACACCTTTTTCCCTCAACAAGGAAACAATCTTTTGTGAGACTTTCGTGTCTATCTCTGTGTAGGATGGCCAAGTTTATAAATCCTCCTCAGCATTGAAAGGACAATTATTCACGAAAATATCTCTTGTATTTATCTTATTCTTGTGTCTGTGCAAAATGCTCAGCTGATGATTTAATATTTAAGCTGAAGTTGTGCTCATCATTCTTCCTACCTCCCATTTCACCAGTTTTTGATCAACATTTAATTTATTCACTGAGATGAAAATACAGTGGATGGAATATAGGTGCTTCTGTTATTTGTATTTTAGCGTAAAAGGAAAGAGAAAGAGAGAGAGTTAAAACCGGGAAAACCTCAGTTGCCGACTGGACAGCAAATAAAAGCGACGAATATTCAATGGAAAAATGAGTTTTCGCGTTCCACTTTCATTCACATTTGCCAATATTCGTTGGCAAATATCCTACCGAAAAACACGAGAAATTGGGAGAAATTCAGGAGACTAATTAAATTTTCTGTCCAACTCTCAGCAGGAAAGTTTATTTGAATGGACGGGAAATCATGATGGAAAAGTAAATTATGGACTCAGTCCTAGAATAACTCCCAGTAGATGAGATTCTCTATAATAACCAGAGGGATACAACTCTACCTGATTTTCTGTTTTTAAATTAAAGAAAATTAAGAAAAAAAGTGAAAATTAAGCTTTATCATCCATAGTGCATTCATTGCCAGAGTTATTCATCTGTAGGGGAGGATGGGGTAGTTTCAAATATGCATTACTTTCGGAAATGGGCACAGAATGGGTCAAGTGGTAATGAATCGGTAAAGCACCAGGAAATTACCTATATTTTTTTAAATAATATTTTTTCTGCCCGTAAACTTGTAACCCTTCACTTGACCATGTTTATTTCGAAAACGGCTCCTATACGATTACTTTTGTTTTTTGGATATGTTTTGGAGGTACTTTATTTTCGTAAAATCATCAAGTAAAGGAATTTCATTAAAAAATCAATGAATGCATTTTCGAATTCATATGATATGACATAAAAGAGCTCGATTGATATTGTCATTTTTCGAACTCACTCGTGACAATGCCACGAAAATTACAGAATTCCCCTACAAGAGGGGAATTCTGTAACGCTCTGGCAATGTCATATGACAAATTGTGTTCGAATCTTAGGAGAGCTTTTTCGAAAATGCAATTTTGTAGCCGTGACATTGCCATTTCAGCTCAAGTGGCATTGTCAGAAGTCACATATTTGAGATTTCTGGCAATTCAAATGACAATGTATTTTGTTAAACAATTCAAACAAGACGTACTGTATTTTCACAAAATAATCAAGTAAAGGGATTTCATTAAAAATTCAATGAATTGCATTTTCGAACTCATATGATTGATGATTGACTTTCTTTTTCAACATGTCGGTTTGGAGCTTAAACGGTAAATGATATCAAGTTCTAGTTTTCGGTGATCACCAATACCACACGTTTTTCTTTTCATTGCGAGAAAACCGACGTTAGGAAAACTTTAGTAGAAAGGAACCGGAATTCGTCGGAAAGTGGAGTCACTCTTAGAAAAACGGCAACTCTTCCCAGAGTTGCCATTTTTCGTAATTCGAAATTTTTTTTCGTAATTCGTTTTTCGTATTCGTATAACAATATATACATTTCGTCCAAATATACTTTTGATCTAAAAAACTCGTCATTTTGAAATTTTGAAGGACAAACGTTGACCAGACTAAAAGGTCTACTTCTCAACTGATTTGGTTAAATTTGGATTTTTTGGGATAATTCTGAAATCACTTAAATATCCGTAAATGACTTATCTTTCTCATATTTACACTTTTTTGTTTGTCCGTATGCTTGTGATTCATGTTAGAACATTCTAGAAAATGATCATTAATGAATTAATTCACGGAGAGCTTTATCTCGTGAGTTCGAGCATTCCGAGAAACTGGGACGCTTTGACATCTTTTTAATAAATCAATCAGCTCCATAAAAAAATTTAAAAACTTGCTACTTCATTACTGTGTTATCACACTTGCACATTAAAATTTTAATATGATTCACATTAATTGTCGCTGGTGAGAGGCCAAAATGTGTAATTTGTGTGTTTGAATCATTTTATATTCAAAATTTGATCTATTTGTTGATAAAAAGGTAGGCTTGGCCCGCAAAATTTGATATAAATTGATTTATAGCATTAATGTGAAAAATTAATGCGATTTTCTCTTTAATTTTTTAATGTGAAAAATATTTATTCTTTAGGTAAATTTAAACTTATTTTTGCAGGCCAAGTCCACTTCTTTATCAATAAATAGAAAACCCCAAATATTAAGTGACTCAAAGACACAAATAACATATTTGGACGCTCACAAGCGACAATTAATGTGAATCACATTAAAATTTTAATGTGCAAGTGTGATAACGCCGTTAGAAAACATAAAATTTTCATTGATTACAAGATTATGTGATTATTGAGAAGATTAAGAATCATATCTTAAAAATTGCCACTAGATTTCAGTTACTCATTATCCCTTGAGAAACTCAATTGGAAGTATTAAAAAAAAACTATCCATTCTATTTTTCTTTTAATTTCTTACTAAGTTATCAATTAGTTTCTGCAATTGAGACAATTTTCAATTTCCCCCAAGAGTCAGAAAAATTAATTAATTATTTTCTGAATGGGACAATATTTGCACAATTTTCCTCATATTTCCCATCGCTTCAACTTACTATATTACCAAGTGATTTTCCTAATGGTCTCTCAATGGAGTTTTGCACCGAAGCAGCAAGAATTTCAAATGCTCTCACAGCAGAAAAGTTTCTCCCTCTCAAGAGGATGCGAATACAAAAGTACATATTCCAGAAATATTTAATGTCATTTTTTTACACGTGGGATTTTATCTAGGTTTAAAAAAAAACTGTTTTATATAATACAGGAGAGACATAAATAATTCATCATTGAAATATTATTTGAACTACTATGCTTAACATGGATTTAATAAAAATTCTTGGAAAAAATAAAATATTCATGAATCATAATTAAAATTTTGTTGACACAGAGAATAAGTTTGTTTAATTAACATAATTCATGATTATAACTAGTTGATGCAAGTATAAAAAAAATCATCTATTGAGCTTTTGAAACTCATTCTTGCAGGACGATTTCAAGGAAGTGAATTCAAAATAAGCATGCATATTTCATAATCGATTTTCAGAAAAAAAACAGACTCATTTCAAAGCTCTTTGAGCTCTAAAATCGTATGTAATGGGGTTCATGTGATTTTGAATCAATAATTATTATGTAAATTTAAATTATCAAAAAATTGTAGCCAGGATTTGAACCCAAGTTTACAAAAAAAATAGCAAAACTAAAAGTAAACTTTTGCATATCATCACGAGCTAAATTTCCAATAAAAAAAAAGATCAACAAAACTTTTTGCTGATATCAAAACTCTTGCAAATATATTGAAATAATTTTGCTAGTGAAACATGAACTAAGCTCTCAGCAACAAAAACAATATCAATGTCAAATTTATGCTTTACACACTTTGTGCTATTGAAGTAGATAATAGGAATTGAGTTTCTAACATTAGAATTGCGAAATTTCATACAAAATGAAAAATATTCTATTGAAATTCGATTATCACATTATTATAGACGACAATTATTTGATCAAAAGATTTACCTTTTGGATTAATGGTTAAAGGCACTACATTTTATGGAAGTTCATCACAAAGAGGAGGCATAAAAATAGGGGCGAGAAAAAGAGTGTAGAGGAGTAATTCAATTAGAAAAAAAATATAGTCACATTTAAAATGGGAATTATTGAACTTACCTGTACTAAATCGATAATCTTCACTTCCACTGTCGAGTGGATTGAGAGCTGAGAGGCTCGTCATGTGATCATCATCGCGATTTGCATAATCTGGCACCACGTCCGATTCCAAATCCTCATTGAGGGTCTCAATGTCACGTGCAGGATCCACAACGCAAGACACTGCAAAAGAAATTGCCTTTTAGCTAGGATTTTTTTTTAAATCACAACTTCTGTGATTCAAGGTGAAACCTGATCTCGTTCAATCGGGCTAAAACTTGGTAATAAGATATTCTCAAACTCATAGATCACGAATATGATATATAGTATAAATGATTTTCTGGGAATCTGCCTGTTCATCTCTTTCTCCGGAAATGTCAAAATTGTAAATGGATCTAATTATCTTATTTAGCCGACAATTTCATTCGAAAAATGTTAGGTTATCGGACTTGAGTCTTTCATTTGGTAAAGAGATTATTTTAAAATTTAAGGTTATATTAGAACTATCATCCTGGAGCTTTGCTCACGCTATTTCGGTGGGGGGGGGGGGGGGTTAGTAGGTGGCGGATTACTGGACGGCCCAGACAGGACTCGTGTAAGACCTGCTACATGGTAAAAACTTGTGAAGACTGACCAAAATATTGGAACAATTTTTTTTTGAATAAATTTGTGCCTACAAAAGACATTTATATGTTCAAATTATTTTTTTCACGGTTTTGTTACGAAATATAGGGTAAATTAAGCTAATTCAAAATCTGGTCCAAATGGAAATTTTTCGCTACTCTAAATGGAAACGTCAGTGTTTTCACGATAAATACAGCACTAAATTACTATATTTATATATTTTCTATACCACAGTTTCATTATTTAGTTAATTTTTCTCAAAATAAAGCGAAAATCCATTCATATTCACAAATTTTAATTTGTTAATTTCTCAGAAAAATTAAAAGTGAACCTTTTCACCATCGAATTTTTCATCGATCGACCATGTTTTCCAATGAAAAACACAATAAGGTGACTGTTGTTTATTCGTTTTTTGTTTAACATTTATGTCTCATTTGTGGCTAATTTTTTGTTAAATTAAGTGCTAATCTTTATTGTTAACGGTACGTGAAGTTTTCAAATAAAATAATTACCTATTTCGTGAACAAAAAGGGTTTTTCTGAAGTGTCTGCAAATGCTTCAATAGGAAACCCCGGAAATATGATTTTTTTTTTAAAGAGATTTTCTTATTGTTTTAGATGTGAAAGGAGAAAAGACCAGGAATAAGAACAAATCCTGCAGTCAAGAGCAACTCAACAAGGTTTTGGAAGCCTTTCGTCGCGGTTTCACTTACACTGTTTGTCTCCAATTAGAAACTTTCCCTTGTCTCCATTTGGATTAATTTGTTTCCAATAGAAGCATTTTACACTCGCGTATTTTTCTTGTATTTAAGAAGTTTTCAAATTATATCTAAAGAATTTTCACTAAATTGTAATATTTTACAAGAATCAAGAAGAAAATTTTTTCTCTTTAGAAAAAAAATATCAACTTAATATCGTCAGTTGCCTCAGCAACTGTGCTAACTGCATCTGCTTTGTGTCTGTATTCATTGCAAACGCCGCGCAGCGATGCGTTGCTTAGAACGAATGCTGACACTAAGCAAATGCAGTTAGCACAGTTGCTGAGGCAACCGACGATATGTTGAATCTTCTGTCAAAGTTAAAGGGTCTGGAAATTGTTTTGAATTAGAACATTTGCCCTATTTGTTTCTTTTTTCTCAAATTTAAATAAAAATTGTTCTTTTTTTTGTTAAAAATTATCATCTGTAAAATCTGGCAGATGTTAAATGGCAAACCTGATCGATGAATCGTGCTTTGATAACTATGAAACAAAAAAACTCAAAGAATTGTCAACTCAACACACTCATAGGGGGAAGTGGGGTACCTTTGAGTGTAGGACGTCTTAGAAATTGGGATTTTTCTCCTATGTTTAAATGAAACTGAGCAATATCATAATGTAATTTAGTTTCTCAACCTGTTTGTGCAGTTAAACTATATCATAAGGATCAATATTATTTTAAAATAAGTAAAAGAAGCTGCCACACATTCAAAGGTGCCCCACTTCCCTTAAAGTAAAGAAAATTTTTAAGAAAACTCCTGCTCTTTAATAAATAGATAACCGATTTTGTGGAGGAAAAGGAAAACTGAAGCTCATCGTTTTTTTGAACGAATTTCTGAGAATCAAAGTTTGACAGATTGAAATTAATCTTCATCTACTGACAACCGAATTTCACTGAGGCCAAACTAAAATTCACAATATTGAAAAGGTTTGCGAGAAACATTAGGGATAACATTATCTAAAAACATTGAAATCAATGCACTGATCAAATAACAATAGAATGAATCCTGAAATTAGTTTTAATAGTCAAAATTTGATTATCATAATCATAAATTTGATCATCATAATCATTTTTTGATTAATTAGCGTTTCCTAAGTATATCGCTAAGCCTGAAAATATCGAAAATTTGATTTTTGAAAATTTTATTTCGAATATTTCGAAAACTATAATATGCATTTTAATTGAATTTGGCTACATTGTAGATGATAATAATATGTTTAATATAAAAAAAGCATCATTACAGATTTAAATGAATCAAATAAGAGTGAAAGTTCATAGCTCTACTCTGGATTATTCCCAGAGGGGTGACATTAGCTCTGAAAAATGCGACCAGTTTAATGTAATTTTTTTCCTGTTTTCGTACACATTTCACGAGATATCTTCAAAATTACGTAGATTGCCAATTTGGGGTTTTCGGTTGCCTCTTTGTTATTAAATTGGCTTTTATTTTGTATTAGAATTCTTTGCTAATTCATTCTACAATGACAGAAAACAGATAATAAACTCAAAAGTTTTTTCGGCGCGCTAGAAACATATGGGAAACATAGGAAATGTCATACCCCTGATTATTCCGATGATTTGTTAATCCTCTTCTAAATTTAATAAAATAATATTAGCATTAAAAAAAAATATCCCGAAAAAGCCTTGTACAATCTTTTTATTTTATTATGTACTTTTCAGGTTGTCTAGCAGCATATTTCGTACACTATAGTAGTGACCTTTAACCCTTTAATAACCTTTAACCTTTAATAGTAGTTTAGTAACCTTTAATAAAGAAAATAATTTTTCCTGACTACCTAAAGTTATTTTTTCTTATGTTTGTACGTAATTGCAAAGTAGAAGGTTGAAGGAATCTAGGATATTTTTTGCAAGTCTCCAGCTATTTGTTATATTAGTTAATTTTTAAGCTTAAAAATGACAAATTTTTAATTGGCATAATGAAAATTAATTTTAGTTATTTTTTATACTTCCAATTTTTTTTATGCAAAACCGTTTTGGAAAAAGAAACTACAATACTCAAACATAATATTTTTCATTAAAGTGAAAATTATCATTCATTGGTATTGTCAGAAAAATTACTTAAATTTTTGGGCTATTTTTGTTCATATCGCTCATAGATATAAAAAATACACCGAATCAGACTCTGTTGGATATTCTGAATGCTAGGTGTAAAACCTTTAACTGATTTTGTAAATCGGTTTCATTTTTATTGCTGATTTTCGGTCCGCGAAAACTGTCTCGTCGTTAAAGGGTTAATTACCACCTCTAACGTTTTTTCAGTATCAAAGGTTTAAACAACTCTATAAAGTATATTTCTCAACCGATTAAAGTAAGTTTGGGTTTGTTGGAAAGGTTTTGGAATACCGGACAAGATTAATGTAGATCGTTACCAACAATTTACCGAAAATCTTTTTCTTATGTTCAACTCTGTGTCGAATATGTTCCATGTGTAATTGAATAAATTTTGAAGTGAACCATGACTTAGATTAATCAATTTTGAATCACTCAACATTTCACATGAGATAAAATGGACAAAAATTCTGTAAAAAGCTCGAATTTTTATTTTTCCCAAAAAATTCATGCGAAAAATCTTAATGTCATTATTCTTTTTGAAGTAAACAAAACAATGATAATCCCAGATAAGCTTGTGGTGGCTGAGATTATTTACAGGCCACTTCGGAGTGCTTATAATGACTGTAAATTCGATTGTGACTTGAATTTTGATGACAAAAAGCGCGTCGACCTAATTTTATCCTATGCTTCCTGAAAATAATCTTAGCTACCTTAAGCTTATCCAGGCTTAGCTCTATTTTTCTTTTTTGCGTTAGAGAGGGTGAATTTAAGTGTCATATTATCACAATAATGGATGCTTGGAAAATTGTAAAATATCCCAAGTCTTCGGGAGAAATGATGTTCTCCCACTTGAGAAGTGCGGATTATTTTCTATTCATTGTTGAAGAGTCAGTATTCAACTTATGCTTACCCGTCGAGAAAGTCACTCACATGAATTCTAATCCTCGCAATTCTCATTAAACTTTCTAATACCCCACAAAATGTTCTGGCTCTGCCTCCGCAGGCCAGAATAAAATTTTCACGGAGTCATTAAATGCGTGAACACGTTGTGCTTCATCAGTGAAAATTTAAGCCCACCATCCCTGTCTCTCGCTCTTTCTCCCTTTTCTGTATCATAAACATTCAATAATTTCCGCAAACAGGAAAACTTCCATAACTTCTTTTTTTTCTACCCACTTTTCGTTCTCAACTGCAGAGAAAAATAATGCAGGAAAATGGGGAATGTAGAAGAAAGTTTTGAACAATATTTTAAAAAACTTGTTTTCTTGCCTTCCTAATACCTTCGACTTTGGAAAGAATATATCTGTGAGAAGAAAACAAAAAAATAGAGACAGCGGAAAACATTAATTCTGTGACACATATTGCAGAAAATATGCTTTCACCAATTGCAAAAAGTCCCACAAGAAATGCTGTTGATTTGACAGGGGGACTTGAAAACTTTTTAAGTTTTTCTCATTCTCCAGTGTTGCTATTCAATATTTCGATCTAGTAATTTTTTACAGGTGTAAAGGATTTGACACATGTCTATTCAATATCAAACACACGTTTTTCTCTATAGTTCTTGAACTCGTACAAGATACTAACCCATCATTCAGAAATATATCGCTCCTTGGAAATTACAAGGGGCCAACTCAATCTGAGCCATTTTTTAGGAGACAGCATGAAAGATTCAACTTTGTATAAATAATTATCTCAATTAAGTATGTTAATAAAGACAATTTAATTCTTTTCTATTTGCATGAGCATTATTATAAACATCGAAACATACATATTTTTACTTTCCAAAATATGTTTTTTTATAAGTTAGCTCTTTGTCATTCTAAATGATTAAATAAATAAATCTATTTTGTGCCCCTTGACTTCAAACAAAACCGCGCAAGCAATCATAAAGAGTAAAATTTTGAAAAACTTTTCTAAGAACGAAATTTATTGACTCATATCATCTTAAATTTTATTAAATACTCTGTCTGAGTGCATTAAAACCTCAAAATCGCCAAAAAGTGAGTTGGCCCCTTGTAATTTCCAAGGAGCGATATATTGGAGATAGAATGTTCATTTTTTTTATAATTATAATTCCTTAAAAATTAATATATTATTGTAAAAAGAAAATAACCTATTTAGCAGGTGCGTATTTATCGGTCACTCAATTTGAATTCTTATCAACTTATCATCAATAAACCATTTCAAACACAATTTATTTCCATAGTGAAACTATTTGAGAAAAGAATTTGTCACTCAAAATTTAAATCAGGAAAGAGAATGAATTTGCCTGTGACGTAAGGATAGTTGTGAATGTGCTATTCAATTTTATAAATTAATGCCCAACGCACAATAACTTTTGTTTGTAAATATGTTTTCAAAATTTCCTATGAGAGTGAGCAAGATGACTAGATCTAGGTCTCACTCACTCCCATAGAAATGTCAAAAACATGTTTGCAAAACAAATGTTATTGTGCGCTAGGCATAATTCTCCATGGAAAACATGAGCTTTTGGTTCAATTATACGTATGATAACGTTTCTCAAGGCTCGTAGTGAGTCGAAAACGAGTTGAAGTGCACATGGCAATTGGTTGAGATCAGTGGCAAAGACAATCAGAGCCAGTGCCCCCATAGCTCAGTTGGTACAGCAGTCGCTTAGATAGCGAAAGGCCCCCAGTTCAAGCTTGGTTGGAGGCAGGAATTAGGTGTGATTCCTTCTAATCACATCTATTGTAATCTTCGGATTTTTCAAAGTGCTCCGATCGAGCTGAAATACACAGGGTATATGTTTTGAACATCCCTGATGCCGAAATCATAAGCCGGCAATTTTGGGTCCGGCTGCCGTCCGGCCGGCCGTCCAGCCGTCCGTAGTACGCAATATCTCTGGTTTGGAAAGAGATATCCTTCATCATTTTTTTTTTAAATATATCTACTCGCGCGTACGACGATTTCTGTGCTATTAGTTTTTTGAAAAACCGGTTCTAAACGTTAAAAATCACGTTTTGTAGTTTATCTCGAAATCTAAGCATGCCATTTTGAAAATTTTATGTATATGTTGTAGCCCAGAAAATTTAGACCAATTAAAAAAAAACTAAGACATTCTTCTAACGGTTCTCGAGATATTTCACTTTAAAGATTCCAATTTTAAGAATATTTGCTAATAGCGTCAGGCCAAAAAAAAAGCGGGAGAAGCGGCGTCGGACAAGCTTTTCCATATATACACTGAGAAAAAAAAGAGGGTGCGATTAACTTTTTTTCCTCATAACTTTAACACTTTTTAGATGTAAAAATATATCAACATTTCTTAATGTTAATTTTACACCTTTTTAAGGCTAAATTCACATGAAAAAGGGTAACTTTTTTATTGCTTCACTGAGAAAAAAAGAGGGTGCGATTAACATTTTTTCCTCATAAATTTAACACTTTTTAGGTGTAAAAATATATCAACATTTTTTAATGTAAATTTTACACCTTTTGAGAGTAAAATCAACATGAAAAAAGTGTACCTTTTACCCCTAATACACCTAAAAAAGGTAATATTTACACCGATTTCAGATAAATAATGCATAAATAATAATTAACATTTCCGGAATGTTATTTTAACTTTTTCGGATTTCTCTCAGTGTTTTTATTAGTTCTTAATTTTAACCCCCAATACACCTAAAAAGGGTAATATTTACATCGATTTTAGATCAATACTGCAGGGTAAAATTAACATTTCTGGGAATGTTATTTTAACTTTTTCGGATTTCTCTCAGTGTACAGCACTCTCTCACTGTCCCTTTCTCTCTCTCTCTACATAGCGAGCCTATATTCGAAGATTTGTAAGGTGATATGTACAATTCGCGATCCGCGATTTTATTCATGGATCTTAGCGAGACGCGAATTTCGTCGCGGATTTTCGCAGGGCGCGAATTTTTCGCGGATTTTTGCGGGGCCCGAATTTTTCGCGGATCTTCGCGAGACGCGAATTCTTTCGCGGATTTTCGCGGGGTGCGAATTTTTCGCGGATCTTCGCGAGACGCGTATTTTTTCACGCACTTTCGCGGGGCGCGAATTTTTCGCGGATCTTCGCGGGACCCGAAGTTTTCTCGGAATTTCGCGGGGCACGATTTTTTTCGCGAATTTTAGCGGAGCGCGATTTTTTTCGCGGGCCGCGTATTTTCGCGGATTATCGCGGGTTCCTAATTTTTTTCGGGGATTTTCGCGGGGCGTGAATTTTTTCTAACGATTCTCGAGATATTTCACTTTAAAGATTCCAATTTTAAGAATATTTGCTAATAGCGTCAGGCCAAAAAAAAAGCGGGAGAAGCGGCGTCGGACAAGCTTTTCCATATATACACTGAGAAAAAAAAGAGGGTGCGATTAACTTTTTTTCCTCATAACTTTAACACTTTTTAGATGTAAAAATATATCAACATTTCTTAATGTTAATTTTACACCTTTTTAAGGCTAAATTCACATGAAAAAGGGTAACTTTTTTATTGCTTCACTGAGAAAAAAAGAGGGTGCGATTAACATTTTTTCCTCATAAATTTAACACTTTTTAGGTGTAAAAATATATCAACATTTTTTAATGTAAATTTTACACCTTTTGAGAGTAAAATCAACATGAAAAAAGTGTACCTTTTACCCCTAATACACCTAAAAAAGGTAATATTTACACCGATTTCAGATAAATAATGCATAAATAATAATTAACATTTCCGGAATGTTATTTTAACTTTTTCGGATTTCTCTCAGTGTTTTTATTAGTTCTTAATTTTAACCCCCAATACACCTAAAAAGGGTAATATTTACATCGATTTTAGATCAATACTGCAGGGTAAAATTAACATTTCTGGGAATGTTATTTTAACTTTTTCGGATTTCTCTCAGTGTACAGCACTCTCTCACTGTCCCTTTCTCTCTCTCTCTACATAGCGAGCCTATATTCGAAGATTTGTAAGGTGATATGTACAATTCGCGATCCGCGATTTTATTCATGGATCTTAGCGAGACGCGAATTTCGTCGCGGATTTTCGCAGGGCGCGAATTTTTCGCGGATTTTTGCGGGGCCCGAATTTTTCGCGGATCTTCGCGAGACGCGAATTCTTTCGCGGATTTTCGCGGGGTGCGAATTTTTCGCGGATCTTCGCGAGACGCGTATTTTTTCACGCACTTTCGCGGGGCGCGAATTTTTCGCGGATCTTCGCGGGACCCGAAGTTTTCTCGGAATTTCGCGGGGCACGATTTTTTTCGCGAATTTTAGCGGAGCGCGATTTTTTTCGCGGGCCGCGTATTTTCGCGGATTATCGCGGGTTCCTAATTTTTTTCGGGGATTTTCGCGGGGCGTGAATTTTTTCGCGGATTCTCACGAGTCGCTGACAGAGGTCCTAAACGGATGTAAAGTTTGAGGCCTCTTTCTCTCATAGTTTCCGAAATAATCGACTTTAAAGACTTTCAGACAATTTTACGCATTTCTCATCCAATTTTCCTCATTTTCAAGAGAAATTTTGCACATATCAAGAGTCTTAAAGAGGCTCTAAATGGATGTAAAGTTTGAGGTCTCTATCTCTCATAATTTCCGAAATAATCGACTTTAAAGATTTTTAGACACTTCTATGCATTTCTCATCCAATTTTCCCCATTAATAACGATAATATGTTTCATACACTTTAAGAATTATTAAACGAAATTTGCATTATTAATGTATAAATATCGTTCGAGTTTGCCACAATCCAAACTTGCAATTAAGGAATCGCACCTCTATAAGCTGATCTAGGCTTATTCTTGGCTTTCATTTTTTTGAATATGTTTTAAAAATCGGCCAGGCGGACATTTCGTTTATATACGAAAACACCGTTCAATCATTCCTCGTATACAGGTTTTTCAAAGTGAAAGGTTAAAAAGGTTCTTCTACAGAGGGTATTTCTTAACCGAATGGGGTCATGTTTGAACTCGTTGGAAAGGTCTTGGAATTTTTGACAAGATAAAACCAGCTCCAATCGGTTATGAACAGGTAATAAACCGATTCATAACCGATAAGTAAGTTTGATTAGAAGATGAATTGTATTACTCCTAAGCTATCTTTTGAGAGATTCAGGTACTTTTGAGAGATAGCATCTAAGTCACGAGTTCGAGCATTTTGCAAAGCCTGGAACGCTTTGCCACTACTTTTGATCTAAAAGAAAAAGTTTATGCTGTTCTTGCTAAAATTGCGACATATTTTTACAGACTTTGAACAAACAGGCAGAAAAAGTTTGTTTCTATTTTGATTTCTTCCAAGTAAATGCAATTTAGAATTGTTTATGTTAAAATATGGAATTTATGACTTTTAATACCACTCTAAAAAGCTTTTGAAATACTTATGAATGTAGCAGAATATCTATTGAAGGACTCTACTGAATTTGTTAGACAAAAGTCATATTCACATTGATGTTAGGACAGTATAAAAGTATTTGCAATGTGAATCCCCAGGAAAAGTTTCCTTTGTTGTTGAAAATGAGCTTTTGCTCCTCAATAAAATTTCCATTCACACTCCCCATGTACTTATAGAAGTGAAAATCAAGTATACAAAACACTCTTTGAAGAATACTTTCAAGTGTCCTCTGTAATCCCGTGTTATAGAATCATTGTGAGAATATTTTGAGGAATCATAGGGATGCAATTTGTGAAGGTGTCTAACCAAATTGGTTGAGGCAACACCTTCCTATTTTCCGTATGATATAGAAAGAGAGAGACACACACACACAAATACAGAATTTTACCCAAGACCATTTTCCCGAGGAAATCGCTGTTGTGAAACGAAACGTGTCGTGGTGAAAATTTGAAAGCTGGAACAATGAAAATCACCGAATCGTGCAAATTACCCTTTAAGAATTGGATAGGAATGAATGCACCAATTATGTGCACTATGGAAAGCTGGAAAAGCATCAAATACGAGAAGAATTTCTCTGCAAAATTTCCAGAGATTTTACTCATTTTACCCCAAGACATTACTTGCCAGAGGAACAGAATGACACAAGAATAAGAAAAAAAAAACCACTAGCAACACTTAATTTCTGTGGATAATCTTAAGAGAATTTGCCACTAAAACTTTAAGTACAATTTCCGCATGATTTTCTTTCGTAACACCATACACAAGAGAAACACAGCTCTAAAAGGACAACTTTTTTAACCAAACAAAGTTTATGTCATTATTTCACTCCAAAGATACCATTTTAAGGCATATCACTTGTACAAAATAAAGCTGAAACAATCCATTGCAAAGGACACAATGAAATGTGAGAAAATGAATTTGCCTGCAACAACTAATATCACAATGAAAATATCCTCATTTCCGAATGTAGATTTGTTTTAATTTGCGTTTCAAATTATAGAGAAAATGTATAATTACAAAAGTTAAGCATTATTCCATTAAAAAAAAAGTGCTTTTTGTGAAACATATTCTAGTGAGTTATTAAATTATTTATTAATTAGTGCTTGGAAATATGTTTTAATTAATTTCGTCTGAATAATTTTATTGAAAAATAAAAAAAAAACACAATTATATCATGCTTTGCATATAAATATTTTAGCATTTTTTTTTACTTTTTTACTAGTTCAAGAATAAAAGCATTATTGAAGAGATACCGTAGCAAAAAATCACAAAAACCGATATTTAGTTCTCTTACTGGCTCCCATAAACCCCAAAGTATTTGTAATCATATTATTCTTATAGGAAATTTAACTTTTCTTCCAGACGATTTTCCTCTATCTCAAAACGCAATGTGCTTTTCGAGTTGTTCTCTCAAAGTTCATTTTACTGCTCGAATTCCACAGAGAGAGCAGTAGAGAGTAGAGGCAAGTGCCCATGCTTTCAACGGTTCTAAGCTTTATTTTCCTTTTATTTATTTTATTTTATTATTAATAACAATGCTTTTGAGCTAGTGCTCTTGAAAGCAGAAGAATAAGGATACATTTATTAAGATATGTGTAAAGATTTGTCAGAAAGTAATGCTTGCGTCCACCGCCGTCTTAGCATTGATGACCAACCTCCAGAGCCAAACGGTGGAAATGCTCTTTCTCAGGCTGTGTAAGTCATCTGCATCATTTGAAAAAAAAAAACCTTTCTGACGTTTAGGCAAAAGCAAAAAAAAAAAAAAAAAAAAACAAAACAAAAGCAAACTAAGATGCCAAAAAGGTTTGGATAAGCCGCTGTTTCTCCTCCCTATAGACTAAATTATAATGACTAAATTTTTCCCATGTTTTCAAATAAATATGACTCATCGCAGCCATATTTTAAAAACCAGGGGACGGTGTCCTGTTTTACTGCTCGAACTAGAGATGGTAAAATTTCAGAAATTTCACAGCAGTCGCCATCTACTTTAGGCGAAAATTTATGAAATTTCTCGAACTCAAAGAAAGAGCAGTTATATAATCGTCTTTTTTTTTCAACTTGTCACTGTTCTGGTGCTTAAACGGTAAGAAATATCGACTTCCAGTCTTCGATGACCCCCAATAAAAAACAATATCTCTAAACGTTTTCCTCTTTTTCCCCTCCCCTCCCCTAAAAACATGTTTTTTCGGTTTTTCTCAAAGTTGGCCCAAGCTTTTTCTATTTTGGATATGTTTTAGAGCTAGTCCAGGCAAACATTTCGCCCAAACATACCTATGACCGGAAAATTCGCCATTTTGAATTATTGAATGTCAAAGGTCAACCAATTTGGAATGCTCATTTTTCAACAGATTTGGTTAAATTTGGATTTTTTGGAAATGTATTGCAATTTCGAGCCCGGCTCCATCGGTCTCCATCGGTAATGAACCGGATAAGTAGCGATTTTTGAATAATTTTTCATCCCCTATAAATAAAATCCCCTAAAAAAATGTTTTTTTCGGTTTTTCTCAAAATTGGCAAAAGCTTTTTCAGTGATTGTCGGACATGTTTTAGAGATAGTTCAGGCAAACATTTCGCCCAAATATACCTATGACCGGAAAATTCGCCACTTTGAATTATTGAAGGTCAAAGGTCAACTACTTTGGAGGGCCCATTTTTCAACCGATTTGGTTAAATTTGGATTTTTTGGAAAGGTATTGAAATTTCAAACCCGGCTGCATAGGTCTTCATCGGTAATGAGTCGGTTAAGAACCGATTTTTTGATTTTCAAATGCTTTTGTGATTTATGAATCAATTTGAACTCTAGTAGATCAGTGATACCAAAAGATTATGCAAAAAAAAAACTATTTCACGGTGAGCTCTATCTCGTGAGTTTGAGCATTCCGCAAAGCTGGGACGCTTTGCCATCTCTTTTTAAAATATATTGTGGAGTCACATTTATTCAGAAACATAGGAAAAATTTAGTCATTGTAAAGCTTGGGACTGTGCAAAGTATGGGCACTTTCCCCTACATATATACATATAAGTAGAGTTGGTAAATTTCAAGAAATTTCATGAATTTCCGCCTAAAGTAGATGGCGACTGCTGTGAAATTTCTGAAATTTTACCATCTCTACATATAAGCGTTTCAGACGATTCATGAGAAACAAACGGTTAAAGATAGAGAGTCGGGACCTTCGGAGAACTCCTTCATATGGCGATCCAAGAATCGTTAACGTACTCCTCATTTTTCTATTACCATGCCCTTATCCTTTGCCTAGATGGATATTTCGTTCATATACACAAATACCTTTGAATCATTCCTAATAACGGTTTTTAAAGTCAAACGTTAAAAAGGTTCTAGAAAGCGCATTTCTTTTTGGAATTTCTGACAACATTGAACCGGTGCCACTCACTCAGTTATAAACCGGTAATAAACCGATTCACAATCGATAAGTAATTTTTATCAGAAAATCAATTGTATTACTCCTAAGCTATTTTGGGCGATATTTTGAGTGATTCAATTGGTTCAATAAATCGATTGTGAACTCTTAAAATTTAAACGATAAATTATACCTAAATGAGGTTATAATGTCTAAATCACGAATTTGAACATTTCGCAAACGTTTTGCCACCCCTTTTTATTAAACTTTTTAAAAATATTGTGGAAATATATTAATAGACATGGGATAATTTAAAAAGTTTTATTTTTCTGCTGTGAGTGAAAAAATGTCCAATTGATAGACATTGTATTCCTCTACAAGTTTCTCGACGATCATTTTCCTCTATATCTTAATAGAAAGTGTGCTTCAATTATATTGGCAAATATTGAAATTTCTTATGAGAAAAATATTCCAAAGACATGACTCAATATTTCAAAATCTCTTCGAATCTCTTAAAATAGCTCACGTACGTTTTAGTTTAGAATATTCATGAGGACTATCTATAATAAAAAATTTGAAGCCTTGGTGTCTATTTTGTCCTGGACATCTTGAAAGATATTGAATTTTGAAATTGTCGATTTGTCATTTTACCCTTGTCTCCTATAAAATATGTAATTTTTGTTATTCTTCTCTTAATGTCTTTCAAGCGGGAAACGTTTAATATAGGTTGATGCCCTATACACAGTTACGACTTAAGCAGAGAAGCAGCATAACGTAATTATAATCAAAATAAAGATTTAACTAAATCTCCATCAGTTTTCCACTAACTAAGCCGTTTCCCGGCTTAAACCGAGAGACAGATTAGTCAGAAGCTGATGGAAATGTAATCTGATCATTATTACTGTTCGAACTCAAAAAGAAGGCAATATTACCATTTTTCTCTGGGAAAATATCTTTCTTTCTTTTTAAAGATGAAACATTTTCCTAAACAGAATAAGATAACATCGAGAAACATTCTACAATATGTTCCTCAAAATTGCTTTTCAAATTTATAGTAGATTCATGAGAAAGTTTTAAAACCAGAGAGTTAAAAACTTTCAAAATTTGATTTGTATCATACCAAGAACATAACAAGCACTTGTTTTCAGGAATTTGATTCAGCTCAACTTAGAAGTTGACCACCAAGTTGACAACTATTTAAGATATTTTAAATGAAAAAACCGAATTAATTGAAACATTCTTATTTAGAGAAAAGTTTATTTTGAACTTTGAATTTAAGTTTAAATTGTCTTTAGAAAACAAAAGACAGATTATCTAGGAAGTTTATTTTATGACAAACAATATGCACAAGTTTGCCTTTGGAATGAAATAATTAGCAAGAAATTGTTTATTTTGTAAATAACAGGAACGCAAAATTTCTACTACAAAAATAGGGTTATGTGGAAAAGTGGGGTTATGTTTAAATACAAAATATTTATTTCTGGATAAACTCATTAATTTCTTATTTTAAAACAAGATTAAAAAGTAGTTATAAGTTTTTTGACATGACCTTTTATAAACTGTGGTTATGTAACATGTAAAAGAACATTTTTAACCTTACAATTTGACATTTTGTATATTTATAAAAGTCCCCAATGGAACGGTAATTTTAAACATTTTTTTCTGCGTATTTGTACGTATATAGAAGATTGCGAAATGTTTATTAAATCTTAAAACCAATTTTTGTTGAGGTTAAGAAAAATATAACCTCACATTTCAAAGAAATCTCTTTACCAATAGGGTAAATTAAGCTAATTCAAAAACTGCTTCAAATGGAAATTTTTCCCTATTCAAAATGGAAACGTCATTGTTTTCATGATAAATACAGTACTAAATTATTATATTTATATATTTTCTATACCACAGTTTCATTATTTAGTTAATTTTGCTTCAAATAAAGCGAAAATCTATTCATATTCAAAAATTAAAAGTGTACCTTTTCACCATTGAATTTTTCATCGATCGACCATGTTTTCCAATGAAAAACACAATGAGGTGACTGTTGTTTATTTGTTTTGTTTAACATTTATGTAATTGGTGAAGAACACCATACGCTCTGGCGGAAATCTTCCGAAGTATTTTTTTAGAACTACAGTAGAGTCTCGCTATAGTCCATATTTGGTTTCAAATTTGACACTTGGGTCGCACTATAGTTCATGTAATTTTTTAAAATTATCAACGATTTTTAGTATTGAAATTGCTCGACGGCTTCCACTTTCTTTGCGATTGTGGTACTTGTCCTCGCTCTCTTCATTGTGGATCACAATTATCACAACTACTTAATAAAGTTTGCCAAAAATATTAAAATAATTATGCATGTCACATACTAAAAAACATAACCTAATTTAAAATCAGTGTTTTGAAATCAACGGTCGATAAATTGTGGACTATAGAGCGATGGCCTATAGCGAGACTCTACTGTACATTTTTTGTGTACTAAAGGGTCAGTCTTGTCAAAAACCTCGTGGAAAAATCAAACGAAGTTGGAATTTAAGAAATCAAAATTTATCTTGGAATTTAATTAACATTAGCTTTTGAAAGGTTGTGTAAAATAAGGAGTTTTGTATTGTCTATCAAATAAAGAAGTTATATCAGGAAACTGGATCCTTTTCGCTGGATATATTCTTTGTCTTTACAAACAGGTATTTGGGTTTATTATTCTCTGGGAAGTATCACAGGATTTTTTACATAAACAGTTTATTTCTAAACAGGTATCTGATTTGAGAATTCTCTGAGAAGTATCACAGGAAGAGTTACTTAACAAAAATTAATTCTAAACAGGTAATTCATAACCAGTCATATTTCTGACTAATTTTAGTTAAATTAAGTGCTAATCTTTATTGTTAACGGTACGTGAAGTTTTCAAATGAAATAATTACCTATTTCGAGAACAAAAAGGGTTTTTCTGAAGTGTCTGCAAATGCTTCAATAGGAAACCCCGGAAATATGATTTTTTTTGGAGAGATTTTCTTATTGTTTTAGATGGGAAAGGAGAAAAGACCAGGAATAAGAACAAATTCTGCACACAGGAGCAACTCAACAAGGTTTTGGAAGCCTTTCGTCGCAGTTTCACTTACACTGTTTGTCTCCAATTAGAAAGTTTCCCTTGTCTCCAATTAGAGACATTCCCTTGTCTCCATTTGGATTAATATGTTTCAAATAGAAGCATTTTACACTCGCGTATTTTTCTTGTATTTAAGAAGTTTTCAAATTATATCTAAAGAATTTTCACTAAACAGTAAAATTCTAGAAGAGTCAAGGAGCAAATTTATGTAATTCTCTTCAGAAAAATATAAACTTAATGTTTTGAATCTTCCGTCAAAATTGAAGCGTCTGGAAATGGTTTTGAATTACGACATTTACCCTAATGATATATTGGAAATAATTATAATGAAAATGTGCAAAAATAAAAAAGCTGTACTCACATTGAGGCACTGAAGTTAATTTCGGCTGAGACTCATTGCTCTCGTTGCTGTGAAAGCTGGAGGAGTCGGGAATCTCACTACCTGGCACTTCTGTGATATTGGGAAGTGGATTGTGGCTAGGTCTCACCCAATCCGAACAGTCCCAATGATAGGCTCCATGGTGTCCCTGCTGCTCCTCTGGCGGTGACGTTACGAGCCTTCCGGGCAAAATTCCCGCAGACTTGAGTGTTCCCAGTCTTATATGAGGATCGAGCATTTTCACATCATTGTTGATCTTCCCAGTCGGACTAGATCCGTCTGAGAAGGTTTGGAGATGGATATGATCAGCCCAAACCTGCTTCCCAGCATCTGCCTCACTTCCCGCCCCATTTATATTCACCAGCAGCTGCTGTGTTGGTCTCTGTTTCCTGTACTCCTCCACTACATTTTCCAGTTCATCCCCAGCTGATCCGTAGTTACGTAGGGTCTCTAGATTGTTCATTATGCTACAGACATAGGGGGCATCGTTGTTGGAAGTGGGAGTATAGGAAACTGGCCGAGGTGCCTGCTGCTGCTGTTCCAAGTTGCTCATCTTCGAGCCTCTCTTGTATCCCACGGCAACGGGATCATTCTTCAGAACATTATTTGTATTATTGTGAGCCTGATGGTTCTTTCTCTTTCTCGCAGCCAGGCACCATATAACACCTCCAATGGCAATGAGTCCAATCACTGCTAGAATAGCGCCCCCAATGAGGACAACTTCGAAAGGAACATTGTCCAATTTCATAGATTTTAGGAGATTAGAGTACAAGGGATCTCCACAGCTGGCACCTAAAAATCAATATGGCAAATCTTAGGCGATATTTCTCTTTGAATCTCGGTAAATGTAAATTGTAATTTAACTTTTGTTTCACATAATTTGAATTAAAAAATGATATTCAGCTAACTTCAGGCTGCAGCTGACACTTTAATCGCTATTGTCAGTAATTTTTAAAAAATATGGTAGATGGCAGTAACTTTTGACTAATGACTCGAGTGGAAGCCAAAACATAAAATAGAAGAAGAAGAAGAAAAAAAGGAAGATGGCAGTAACAGACGCTAAGTAGTTTAGTGTGTGAAAATTTCGATATTGGTCCATAGGAGAAGTGATAAATGTAAAAATCCAGTGAAATTGTTTTCACTTACCTGTTAGATATGGCGGACAGATGCATCGGAAGCTCCCTGCCTCATTGATACACGTAGCTCCACTTCCACATGGTTGATTCTCGCACTCATTGACATCCACCTCGCACGTTGGTCCCATGTAGCCTCTGCACATGCATAGTGGTCCAAAGTCCCCTTCTTCACAAACCCCACCATTCCGGCAGGGATTTGGAGCACAGAAACGTCCAAAATCACATCTTTTTCCCGTCATTTTCGGTGGACAATCGCAGGTGTAGTTCCCAGCACCTTGATCGCGACACTGTCCACCGTACAGACATGGAGAAGATGCGCAAGGATCACGATCGTGAGAACAGAGCGGTCCTGTAAAGCGTGAATGGCAGAGGCACTCAAAAGCGCCATTTAGTTCCCTACAAGTGCCTCCATTGAAGCAAGGCTGACTTCCACAGACACCCAGTGGCTTTAGAACACTTGCAGCATCGCAAGAGAATTCAACGTTGGCAAAGCGTCTCAGAGTGAGAACAGAGCTCTCTTCAGTGAGATAGAGTGGCAAAGATTGGCGAGAGAGGCGAATATCATCAAGGCATCCAATGAATCCTCTCTCTATATCCTCAAAACCAATGACAGTCGGATGCTGACGGACTTCTGCACCAAAATAGACATCATTGGTTTGAAGATTGAGAACACCATTGACTCCAGGAGCACTTCCAGAAGCCACATGAGTTCTATCAACAAGAATCCTGGCACTATTTCCTTCCCTCTCTACTCGGATTTCGTGCCATTGTCCGTCCGCAATGAAGACACTGGCAACACTCACCAAACCCTCTCCACTGCCCAGATCAAAGCGATACTGTACGAATCCACTATTGACTTCCAAGATGTTGTAATCAATTTTCCCAGCGGCAAACATTAAGCATCCCGTTGGCTGTACTGTTCTCACGTGTAGAGATAGCATCAACTGATTCTCAACTGATGTCTTAGCTGTTAATCTCTCAACTTTGTACTGCGCATAACTCTTCCCGGAGAAGGAAACTGGACTGACTGTGCTGTAGCAAGATTCTTCCTCACACTTCGATACATCTCGTGCACAATTTGGTCCTGCGAAACCCTCAGGGCAAACACAATGATAACCCTGCGGTGAAGCATCAGGAATGCAAACTTTGTGACTAGGACAGAGATTCGATGCGCACTCATTAACCCGATTCTCACAGCGATCTCCACCAAATCCCACTCGACACTTGCACTCAATCACTTGACGATAGTGAGGAGCCACAAAGCTAGAAATATCAATGGAGATGGCAGAAGACGTTGCTTCTTCTGTTGCTTTAATGGAAACCTCACACTTTCCATTGTGACAGAATCCTGTTGGACAAGTTGATTTTACAATTTCCTCAATGGTTAACCTCGTAATATCTTCAATCTCCTCCAGATTGTCTTCAACGGCCTTTGTGATCTCATCCACAGAGTAGAAAGTCGATGATCCAGCCATTTGCGGAGATCTCCGAACTGTAAACAGAACATCAAGATCTTCATTTGCTTCCCTGCGTTTCCTTATCTTCTCTTTGCTGATTGCATTCACGTCATCTGTTTCAATTGAAGCCGGTTGAACAGAGATAATCATGACGTCTTTCAACCGACATCCCATGGCATTTCTAATTGACCTTATGAATCCCTTCCGATGACTCAGTAGAAAGTCTGATGGATGAACTTTTCGGAAGCGTAGTACCACTCCATTGGCTAACATTTCTTCAGTCACCAAATCTACTGATACCTTAACGATCGTGGCTGAAAGAAACTTCCCATCGGACACCGTTACATTGATCCTGTAGTCACCCAAATCGAGATCTGGAAGGGCATAGAGCACCCCCTCTGTGGAAATATTGAACAGAGTCGTTGGGCTGTAGGAAACTCCAAGAGTCGGAGCTAAACCATACACCAAACTGTCGTATTGATCCTGATCTGTTGCATGAACTCGTCCAATTTCACCTCCAGGATATGATTCCCGGAAGGAATTGATAGCAATTTCCAAGGGCGTAATTATTGGAGGGTACTGTGACTCCTCAATGACATTGACAGTGACATAAGTATCTGAGAAGAGCGGAGGAGTTCCGTTGTCGAACACTCTAATCTCCAGGTCGTACCTATCTCTTACTTTGTGATTGAATCTCGCAGCTGTCCTCAAAATTCCGTCCTGTTCGAGCCGGAAAACACCTCCTTCGTTCCCAGAACGGAAATCGAAAGTATAGGGAACTGTATTAGGAGCAGCATCTGCGTCTGTGATATTAAACCTCAATAGTACATGCCCCAGAGCTTTATCTTCGTGAATGAATGCTGTGTAGTTACTCTCACTGAATAGCGGAGGATTGTCATTGGCATCGGAAATCTCAACATTGACTAAAACATAACTGGACAGAGGAGGAATACCAAAGTCAACAGCTCTGATTTCCAGCACATAGTTCGAAATGGATTCCCTATCGAGTTTGGACGCTACTGAAATATATCCAGTTTCTGCTTCAATGGCAAACTGCTTCAGTCTATCACCCTTCTCTATACCATAAACAACTCGACCATTTTCCTCTGAATCCAGATCCGTAGCCTTCACTTGGATTATCTTATCGCCAACGAGAGCATCTTCGCGGATTCGCGCTGTATAAGTGGTTTGTGTAAATTGCGGAGGATTGTCATTGCTATCAGTTATTGTGATATTAAGAGTCGTCAGACTGCTCAGTGGAGGTTCTCCTCCATCTACAGCCTGAATAGTCAAGAAATAATCTCTGGCTCTCTCATAATCCAATTCGCCGGCAACACTCACAATCCCCGTACGATTGTCCACACGGAATTTCTTCTGCTCATTGCCACCAATAAAGCTATACGTGATCTCAGCATTAATTCCCACATCTCTACTCGTGGCTACAATTTCAATAACTTCCGCCCCAATACGAGTTTCCTCTGGGATTGAAGCTGTGAAGTATTTTGTCACAAACTCTGGCGGATTGTCATTGATGTCCTGTTGAATTTATGGGAAATATTTGTAAAAAACCTAGAAATCTAGGTATACCTAAAAATAATGTAAGTGTTTTCTAGATTCATTCACGGAGGAAAATTCTTCGTGAAATAGTGGAAAACATTCATATGGAACATGTGGAACTCGTATAGTGCTGCCAACATTATGGGTTTTGACAGTTGACATAACCTCAAAGTTGTCCACGTGAAAGTAGAATAAGGTGCAGGAAATTGAGAATTACACACGAAAAGAGAATATCTGTGATGAAATCACCACTTTTGGTAACTTTGAGCAGAAATTTAATTGCAAGTAGAATATATTGACACGTATTTCCTCTCACAATTTATCCTGATTTATATTCAAAAATAAGGACCAGTGTTTATGTAATTATGGATGTACAACGCAGAATGTTGCACAACTACTAACTTTCAAATGGAATTATGATCAGATTGATCTCATTTTACAACACCGAAAAACATTATTTTTTGATAAATGTAAAATCTTTGAAGTATTTTCTATCACGTTCCACAAAAATCATCTAAATTCACTGAAAACCTGTAAAAAGGACTGCTAAACTTACCTGAATGTTGACGATGACGAGAGCCGTTGATGAAAGTTCAGGAACGCCTTGATCTGTTGCTCTTACAGTTACGTTGTGCATCTCTTGAGTTTCTCGATCGAGCCCACTGGATAGCGTTAGGATGCCACTATCACTGGCAATCCTAAAGAATTTCTCCTTACCCTCATCGACAATCGAATAGCGGATCTTTCTGTTGACTCCAACATCGAGATCAGTTGCATGAACTTTCGTTACCAGAGTCTCGATTTCCGCATCTTCTGGCAGGGCGACAGAGTAGATCGGCATGGAAAATGCTGGTGGGTTGTCATTGATATCGGAAACAACAATTTCCACCTGAGATGAACATTCCCAGCCGAAATGATCGCGGTCTTGTACATGGGCTGTGAGGATGTATCGAGAAATTGTCTCTCGATCGAGTTGTCGAGCAGTCTTGAGAATGCCAGTATCTTTGTCCAGGGTAAAGTCATCCGCACCTCGACCAGTAAGGAAGAATCTGAGCTTAGAGTTGCTCTCTAAGTCCGCATCAGAAGCTTCAACGGTGATCAGGTGCGTTCCAGGCTTCACATCTTCGGAAATGGTCTTCTTGTAGCGATACTTCAGGCAATATGGTGGGTTGTCGTTTACATCGAGAATCGTAATGGAGACATTTGTCGTACCAGTGAATTTTCCATCAGTTACGAGAACAGTGAGATTGTAGAAATCAATGACTTCACGATCAAGTTGCTTCGCCACATACAGTTCACCTGTTCTTCTGATCTGAAACTGAGACATCCTATCCCCGGAGTAGATGTAATACTCAATTGGGGTTACCAGATCAACATCCAAATCGGTTACTGAGAGCTGAAGAACAACAGTTCCTGGTAGTGCATCTTCACTAACACTGGCATTGTAGTGATCTTGTGTGAAGATTGGTGGGTTATCGTTGTAGTCTCTGAGTTTGATCACAACCAGCGTTGTATCATTCATCTTCACACTTCCATTGTCCGTCGCAATCACCCGAAACTTGAATTCTCCTCGAGATTCCTTGTCCAACTCCCCAAGAGTCGAAATCCATCCGGTATATGGATCAATCGCAAATGTGTTACCTGCTTCTGTATTTTCCGACGCCATAAAATACCTCACATCCCCATTTGATCCGGAATCTCCATCTCTAGCTGTAACCTTCAGAATGGTCGAACCCTTTTCGATATTTTCAGCTACAGTAACAACGTAGGGATTACTTTCAAATACTGGGGCATGATCATTGTCATCCTGAACGTGTAGATTGATTTCAGTAAGAGCCGTTAGAGGTGGACTTGAGTCACTTTCAGCTAAAACTCCAATTGTATGCACTTCTTTCTCCTCTCGATCCAATGATCTCGCCAATCTTAATTCTCCAGCTTCGTTGATGGAGAAATGAGGGTTATCTTTATTCCCGGATACAATTCTAAAGGAATGGGTAATGTTTTCAACTAGACGGAATCGGGAGATTAGAGTTCCTGGTGCTGCAGCTTCTGAGAGAAACAGGGATTTTTCTTTCTTCTCAAAAGTTGGCGCAATATCACTTTGAGCCATTACGTAGACGTTAACAGGAGCGTCATCATGCATTGATGGAACTCCGCCATCAAAAGCACGAATGAAAAACTGAAAGAGCTGATTCTCAAATTGATGAGCACTCTGCTTGAGAAAGACCTCTCCAGTATTCTCATTTACATCGAAAAGGTCTTTGACGCCTGGAAATTAATAATTACCGTGTTACCAGGGTTTAGGCTTTTACTATAAACCTAGAGATTTTAGTGTGTCTAACGGTGGTCTCATTGAGTTTCACTGTTTTGAAAGGACTATACATTTTCTAGTACAGGACTTTTACCTAAATAGAAACCTAAGCAGAATATTTGTGTTCGGAATTAGAAATTCAATTTCCGAGTTTTCCAAAATGGCGGAGTATAAAACGCATTCAAACATTATTTGATGTTTCAGCAAACTTTAAAATATAAGCAAGTTATTTAGAATTTGACTTCAATACCATTTTGTTCGAGACCTTTAGTATGAGATTTTTGCATATTTCCCTCAAAATATTGATAAACTGTACCAAACAGAAACAATTGACACCGACACAACCCTCAAAATGACCCACATTCCACCATGCCCCAAATTTTGCATCACAAGCAAATTGTGCGGTACTTTATGTGGCCACATATATGTCTGCACATGAATAGTCTCCATAAAATAATCTCTCACCTGTGTTCTGTGCATCGTAGAGTGTATAGTGAACGGCAGCATTTTGATTTTCGTCCAAATCCATTGCCCGGACGTGTAGAAAGGACTGGCCGATGGTGTAATTGCCATGGATTGATGCTGTATATTCATGGAATTGAAACATGGGGGGATTGTCATTCTCATCAGCCACATGAACACGCACCGTGGTGAATCCCACACGACCTCCACCATCTGCTACCATGACCACTACCTCATAAATCTCCCTCGATTCACGATCCAACTTTACTTTTGTCACTATTTCCCCCTTGGTCGGATCCAATGCAAAGAATTCAGCCATGTCATCCGAAATGATACTATAGGTCAGTTGACCGTATTCTCCAAAGTCTTCATCTTGGGCCTGAACACGCGCTACTAGTCTGCCGGCCAATTGGTTCTCATTCACATTGACGTCATAGATGAGATGTGGAAAAGTGGGATTATGGAGATTTCCGGGGAGGATATTAACTTTGACACGAGTGAAACTAGTGTAAACTCCATCCGTCACAGAAACATTCAACACAGTCAGTTGTTTGTCTGCGAAATTCTGCATATTGACCAGAGTGATAATCCCAAATTCGGGATCAATCGTATAAGTTTGCTGATCATTCCCCTGAGCAATGGTATACACCAAGTTTGTGTGATCAATGTGATCAGGATCACTAGCTGTAACACTCGTTACAAATTGCCCCCGACTAGCATGTTCAGACAAACTACAACTGTAGGAGGATTGCTCAAATCTTGGTGGATTATCATTCATATCTCCCACATTTATCCAAACATGAGAAGTACTGCTTAAACTTGGTACTCCCTTATCCATAGCAATCACCACAAAATGATGCATTCTGTATACCTCAAAATCCAATGACTTCTTAAGGTACACAACACCCTCGGTTGAGTCCATATGAAAGAACTCCGAGGTATTCTTCGAGTCTGTTTCAATGGCAAATGTCACAGCCTGATTGATCCCAGTATCTCTATCACTAGCACTAACTCTCAGAATGGCAGTGCCAAAAGGCGCTCCCTCGCTCACTGTTACATTATACACATCCTGATCCATCTCCGGCGGACAATCATTGACATCCGTCACGAGAATGGAGGCTGGAACCTCGGCAGACGCCCCGGAAACACTATCTGTTGCCCGAATAGTCAATTCGTAGCTCTGTCTGCGCTCAAAGTCCAACTCATCAACCACATAAATGGCACCTAAAGGGGTGGTAATCATTTTATAAATTGCAAAATCGTAATCTTTTACGATTTTCTGAAGAAAATCAGACGACACTCGTGGCAAGTATTTAGTGAAAACTCATGCGAGAAAAATTCCATTGAAAATATCATATAACCATTAAGATGATATCTTACTGTAAATCGTTGCTTCAGGAAATATTTCTTACATTTCTCTCTTTACCATTTAACACTTTTCCTTGGCAATAAGCCAAAAATATTCGCCACTGCAAATCCTGAAAAATTCCAGGAAGTTGCAGAAAGGATTTTCTCACCATGATTTAATGCAGCAGAAAAATGCTGCAAATTGGTTATACTCAATTTATTACTCGTTATATGCAGTTAAATTCAAATTATAATATATATTTGGCATTCTAATGACGCACATATGAACCCTGAAGGGAAAACATACAAATAAACTTCAGATTTGGTGAAATGTTTATAAATAGAGAAGTGTTTTATGTTTATAATGGCTCTGACGTAACTTTAAGGTCAGGAAAATGTCATGAAATCAAAATTCATATCTCTTTCTTTCCCAAACGTATTGTATATCTCTATCCCTCTCTTTCACATTCTTCTTCTTCTTCTTTTGAACATCAGAACAAATTCAATTTAGTTCAATCAAATTTTCATCAGAGCGAAAAAGTGGAATAAATGTATGAAAAACGTGTAAGAAAAGACGTGAATTTGATTTCAAGGATTTTTTCTGATGTAAGGTCCGGTGGCATAAAGAATAGGGGAGACTGGGACAAAAAGTCACAAAACGTTTATATTTTTTTACAAGCTGTTCGAGCGCTTAAAAAAATTCTAATTAGCGCAGTTTTATACGAAATTTACCGCTCTACAATTTTGTGAAAGTAATATTTCTCTATTTTTTAAGAAAATACGTTTATCGAGCCAATTGCTAAAAGGTAATTTTGTGAAAATTCTCAAAAATTCTGGGGCAAATAGTACCAGACATCGGGTATTATCATATTTTGATTCGCTTTCTTACGGGCTTTCGTAAAATTGAAAAAATAGGACATTTTCGTAGAAAATTTATTCATCTACACCTTTGTAAAACACCATTGTCTCTGCGAGAAAAGTGAGAAAACGAGGAAAGCGCTTTTCAAGCTATTTTAGAAAAAAAAACACACAAAAGACTGCTAATCGTTTGACCAATGCAAACAACAAGCGGCGAGACATGATAATGACGTTTCATTTCGCCGTGATACATCAGAAATTGCTTCGCTTTTCTGTTACTTTTTGCTCTATACCTTTTGTTACTTTTTACCCCAAGTGGTCATTTGTAATAAAAGGATTTCTGGATAAACGAACTTTTGTGAAATTCTAAAATAGATAGCGGATTCGTATTCAAAAAACCCAAATTATTTGGAAAATATTCACCAGTGCATCAATTTTGGAAAATGAGTAGGTAATAATTGTTATCTTCTGCAAGGAAAATATTTCAAAAATAGGGCTAAAAATTTCGATATTTTTTTATTTTCTAAGTTCCTTGTTCGAATTCTAAGAAACTTACGACATTGAAGAAGGTCTATGGAGACTATCTATAGAAAAAAATTGAGACGCTATCTTTTTTACCTTGGAAGATATTGAATGTTGAATTTTTCAATTTGTGATTTTTGCCCCAGTCTCCCCTAACATGTTGGATTTAGTTTACATAACGTCATATCCAGAAAGATAGCAAACACTACTAATTTTGAAATTAGACTACTCGAAATTTCAAACAATAATATAAGGAATCTATAATTTTATTACGAAAAGCATAACATAACCTCACATTTCAATCTAACCTTTTGATTCAATTATTTCATTCATTTGAATATGTAATTCTGAGTAAGTCATAAAGAGCATAAATTTAAAAGTTGATTAGACACATCCATGTGTATTAAACAGTTTTGGTTATCCAACATAACCTCGCTTTTTCAACCTAACCTCTTCTCTATTGATAACATTTTCTCCATTAATTTTCTATTTTAACCAACAGGATTTTCTCTTCAGAGCTTCAATTAAATATTTCCACGAGTGTTGTACAGGTTGTACATTGAATAACTGACAAAAATTCTGTACATAGTAATACAAAATCAGCAAAAGTGAGGTAAAATGCAAAAGAAATTTTTTTTTGTAAGCATAAAAAGAGAATCATTTGCATGCACTCGCTTTCCTATAACATCATTTCGCGACGGAGCTACTTGTGTGTTATATTTTGGTGAAAAGCGCACATTTCAATTTGATTCAATTTTGTACTATCGATTGAGTGTGCTATCTCCCCAAAAGTATCCTGGAAAAATGAATAATGAAAGGTGTCTCCTCTTTTTTTCCTGTTTCCTCTTCTAACCTTCAACCCAGCAAAAAAAGAGACTCAAACTCCGTAAGATATTCCGGCTGGGATATTTTTCCCACTATCTCTTTGGGTGACATTAGCAGGACCACCCAGCGCGAAGCGGAAATGTTTGGTGAGAAAATTTTACATCCATCTTCGGAAATCACAAAAGAATGAGGGAAGAATTCACACCCATCTTTTATATTTATTTTCGTTTTAGTCGGTCGAATTTTTATTGCTCGAACTAAAAAAATCAGCAATATGATAATCCTGATAATCCATTAGTAATGAGTTATATTCATGCTTGCGATCCTTTAGTTTCTCCGAGAATTATATCTTTTATACAAGTACTAATAATTTTTCCGGGCCCTGCGACATCCTACGGTTCCTTCTCATAAACAGGAATAGGACTTGGTAAGTTAAATTCTTGAAATGGACGATAATTGGCATTCTATTGAGATGGATTAGCTGTCCGAAATTAAAGGCAGTGTCCAAAATTACAAGCAAGATGTCCAAAATTGCAACACAATTCATATCTACAGTTTTATTCATTTTTAAACGTATTTAGAATTATTTTAGAAAAAAAATGATAAACTGCTTTTCAAGGTTCCAAACAACTGTCCCAAATTAAAAGCACTTCCACTAAATGTAATTAAAGGGAAAATATGTGTGAACTATGGAGTCAATTTTTATTAAGTAAGTTTATCTGAAAGCCCTTCATTTAGTCCCAAGGAGTCTGGAATCCAGAATTTTCTTGTATTAAATTTTATTGAAGATTTCTGAACTTGGCTTTTTCTAAACTTTCTTTCAAAACTGTCATTTAGCTCCTGACAGCAGTTCTTGTCAAGTCTTCGGTGAAAATTGGATGTTCTTAAAATTAAATCACTGAATTAAGAGCTTATTAAGTACTTAATAAGTACTTAATGTCTTAGCTGGGTTATTGCTAGTCTTTTTTTTATTTTATACAATGGCAGTGGGACTTTTGGGAATTCAACTTGGGAAATTCAACGTGCTTTTCTTTTTAAATTTTATAATTCGACTTGTTTGTTTTTCAACTTGGCTGCGTCAATAGTTGGACTTGGACATTTACAACAATAAACGCTGTTATCGTATTACACACGATACTCGTAGTAATTTTATTACCCTGTGCAATGTATCAGTAATTTTGTGCATATTTCCAAAATACAGTGGGACCTCGATAGAGTTAACTAATTATTTGCAATTTATAAAGCATTCCGCAAAGCTGAGATACTTTGACACTCCTTCTTCTCTAACCTACATTCTCTCAACAGTGATTCGTATCTGGACATTCATTTTCCAAACCCCATGGAATTCCCTCCTAATCCCAATTAATCCCCATGATTTATATTCCAACTCCGTGGGAGACAGATTTTTTTTATTCTCCAACACCTCCCGGGAAAACACTGCAGGAAAAGGTGGTGAAGAAATGAGGAAAAAAAATCTAAAATATTTATCGACACGCTATAAAGGGGTGGGAGATTTTTCAATTTTTCACATCACGATTTCTTGAATGGTACAAAAATAGACGAATTTGGAATTCTTCCAAACAAAATTAGTCAAGTTCAAGTGCTTTGACTTTGAACTCTTTTACATAATAGAAGGTGTATCATTATCAACATTGACTATATAAGCTTAAGATAATAAGGAAATATCTTTAAAGGATTTTATCATATTGACATGGAAATTGTGATTCCCGCAATTGCGATAAATTGTGGGAATCTGGTATGTGTCTTAGCTAATAGTTTTTTTTTAATTCTGACGAGTATCACATTATTAGCACATTAATCTTATACTTTTGAATGTCTTCTAAAAAAGCAACACATAATAAAATTGGAGAAAACACGTTGAGTAATAAACAGTACACTCAGTCCCGACATTAAGTAATTCGGAATTATGCACATACAATTATGCTAGTTTTCCTACCATTGGGAGTCAATTTATTAAATTATTTTTAAAACACGCCTGAATGTATACTATTTTGCGACGCGAGAAATTTGAAAACGTTTTGCTACTTTTTTCAGAATAAAACCTTTTAATTTCTTTTATTAGGGTAAATTTTATAAATATTCTAACCATTTATTGAAGAACTCTGGCCAAAAAGTACTGTTTGTTAATGCATTTCTATTAAACAGTTGAATCTTTTTGTTTGAACTACTTTTACTCCGCGCGAAATTCGTTCTACGGCCGATTTATTCAAAAGAAAGCCCCTACGGGTATGCAAATGTTCTCGATGCGTAATACCATTTCGCTCGTTTTTTAGGTTCCGAAAATGTGCATAATACTTGAATTGAGTGTACCGTATATGCGTGTGACTTTGTCCACCGTGGGTGACTTTAACTCCCTCGTGTTTGTAAGCTTTTCTTTAATTCTAACACTTAATAATGGTCTCTACCGATCAAATCTACCATGTCTAATCGGTGAGGAACGTTTTTAAACATTAGAATTAAAGAAAAGCTTTGGAACAGTAAATGGTCGAACGAGAGGTAACCAAAATCCCGAAAGCTAAAATACCGAATATTCAAAATCCTGAAAGGGATTAAATTTATATGGAGAATAATGTGTAGAATAATTTCCCAAGACACAGAAGATTTCCTTTTGCCTCCAGCAAGTGAGGGTGCAATCGTAGGAGTACCTATGACACTTTTAAGAATTCGGGATTTCGGCTTTCGAGATTTTAACTGGGATCCGATCAAAGTCACACATGGAGGATAAGATCACCCGCATCTACTGTACGCTTAAATTTCAAAAGTAAGCTGAGACACACACCGACAGAACTAGTTGTTAATTCGATGTCATTTTTCGTAATTTAACCCTTTATGGACGATTGGAACACCGGTGTCCCATAAAGAAACTATTTTTTTCTGACTACCTACACTTTTTCTTACGTTTGTACGTAATTGTAAAGTAGAAGGTTGAAGGAATCTAGGATATTTTTTGCAAGTCTCTAGATATTTGTTATATAGTTAATTTTTAAGCTAAAAAATGACGAATTTTTAAATTCTCATATTGAAAATTGATTTTAAATATTTTTTATACTTCCAGTTTTTTTTAGTAAAATAGTTTTGGAAAAAGAAACTTCAATACTCAAACATAATATTTTTCATTAGAATGAATATTATCTGTTATTGGTATCGTCAGAAAAATTAATTAAAGTTTTGGGCTATTTTTGTCCCTATCATTCATAGAGACATAAAATATACCAAATTAGACTCTGTAGGCTTTTCGAAGTTTATATGAAAGAAGTTTGACAAGTTTTGTTTATCGGTTTCATTTTTATTGGTGATTTTCCGTAAGCGAAAAAACTGTTTCGTCGTTAAAGGATTAAAAGATTTCCCTGAAGGAATTGTGGAAGTTCATTGAAATTAACAAGCAAAAAACTCACTAAGACCTACCGTAGATCCTGGTGATATTTAGCCTTCGGGGGTGACTTTGTCTCCCGGCTGTTTGTAAGCTTTTCTTTAATTCTAGAACTACAGGATGGGCTTCATCGATAGTACATGGTAGATCGGATCGGCAAAGATCATTATAATGAACCAGAATCAAAAAATAGCTTAAAGAGTGTTGCTTGGAACCTTGTAAAGAGTTTACCGTCTTTATTTACTCTAAAATCATTCTTAATACATTTTAAAATGAATAAAAATATAGAATCTAGCTTTGGTGCCCTATTTCGGCCACCTTCATTCTCATAGTTCCTTGCCCTTCAGGAGTTCTTCCAATGCTTTTTCCACGTCATCTCGTTTGTCGAAGCTACATTTTTTGCTATTCTTTTGCATTGTATAATCTCTAGAGTATGTAAAATCTAAAAGTTCATGGAAATTCGAGAAACAAAAAACGTGGCCGAAATTGCAAGCTGGCCGGAATTTAGCACACTTACCCTAATCAAAAAGCAATTCATTTCAATATATATTGAAAGTTTTAAATAAAAAGTGAAAAACATATTTTCAATTTACTTTATCTCTTTGATAACCCAAATAGAACGTCACAGAATTCCACCAGGACATTTTCAGTGAAATTTTCTCTACCAAAAGTTTCTCCATCAATTTTCCACGTTGAAACAGAATGCCAAGATTAGTAGTTAGTTGTGTAAATTCACTAAATTCGCTGCACTATTAAAATTTATTGCTCTCAAACAAGACACTTAAATGACTCTAAATTGCTCTTTCACCATATTTTCTCTTCCCCCTTTTCACGGTGGAAAAACGAGGAATGGAATGTCCTAAGGAGTTGCCTAATTTCTGATCTTAGAAGAGAAGGAACTTGCATTTTGTTGTTAAAATTAAAATGAAAATCTATATAGAGGAATTTTACGTAAATTAAGTATAAAATATTCACTTGCAGAAGCACATTCTAAAAAAAATTGGTGCTGCAAAATAGGTGCGAACCCTCAGGTGTACAGTGAACGAACGTGCATCACTCTGCCAATTGTTAGGGGTTGGTTTGAAGCAAAAGAGATGATATTGAGGTGAAGTGGGTGAAGTAGAAGACAAAACAAAAAAAAAACACACGCTAGGAAAATAACAGGTTGATGGAGTTGCACAGTAAAAAATTTGTTAAATGGTACTCGGTTCATTTTCGCATTAAGATTATCATTTACACAAAAAAGAATTTTTGTGTAAACCTGAACATAGAAAATGTGATAAAAATTTTGAAATTTTGATTATTAGTCAATTTTTAGTTATTCTCACGTAAAAATTTATTCAAACTAAAAAAGTGTAATTAAAGTGTGAAAAGTGTGTAAAATAGATACACTTTAGGGCAAAAATTACACTTTTGTATTGCAATACAATTTATAATGAAACCAAAAATATAATAATAGTGGATATTTTTTACTGTGTAAGTGGCGAAATGTGAAAATAAAAGAGTATATATATATATATATATATATAGCACTCAGTTTAAAAAGAAAACATCGACACACAACAAAATGAGAGTAAAATACTCACACGAACCACTAGAACCACCTGCAAGTACAGAAATAATAAAAAGAGACGGAGTGGAAAATGTAAAATTGATTAATCACTAACGTTTCCACTAAAAACTCTATCTAGATTCGATTAGTTTTTGTGTTGTTCTATATACTTTCTTTCTCTCTGCCACTTTTGCTCTCCATCTCATCCATTTTCCCTTCGATCTCCCGTAGGAAAAGTCCACCAGACAGATGGATGGGGTGGGAGAAAAACCAAGTTTTGAGATTGAGTGGTATGGGTTCACAGAAGAATATAGATTCGGTTTTAGTGGTTTGAATTTCGAAACTATGAAGAGATTGATTGCTATTTTTTACCCCTCCCCTCACTCCTTTTACACAGCAGCAAAAAATGCTTACAACTTCATCCATTTATTATTTTGCAATTTTGATATTTTTTTCCATTTTGCCCACTCAATCAATTTATTTCCTAATTGTATCAAAGAGGCGGGGCAGAAAAGTTCGCAAACTCAATTTATATTAGGGTGCTTCAAAACATGTCGAACAATTTAACCTTCTTTTTTTTTGGTTGATTTTTCCAAAATATGCTGAACGAAATATCAAATATATTTTTCAAAAAAAAAACATTTTCGAAATTCGAAATCTGGAAATTCGAAGTATGCTTTCTAAATTGTTTCTGAAACTCAAATCGTATAAATGTCAAGAAATGTTTACAGTAGACTCTCGCTAATTCGGCTCCTTTAACATCGGGGGCTACTTTTTAATTCGGGCAACAGTTAAATTCGAAAAAAGTTTGTTGACATTCTTTAAGTTCGATTATGAATATCGAATGAAGCAAATTTGCTCAAATTTGCCATGTTTTGTCTCAGTTGTGATGGAATTTTGCATTATTGACGGGCTTTCATGAAATTTACAATTAGTATGAGTATGTAAACTTAATATGAGTATGCAGGTAAACAAAAGATCGTTGCATTTCAAACAGTTTGTCGCCCGAATTTCTCTCTAATTCGTTTGAAATTTCGGTCCAAAGTGCCCGAATTTGAGAGAGTCTACTGTAGTTTCAAAATGATTTCTCAAATTTCGAAGCATTAGGAGTCTTAGGATTTTCGAATTCGATGTTTTTTCGAAAACGAAATTTCTTTATCGAACACTGGAGTTTCATTACTCGAAAAGAAAAGGTATAACACTGCTTCTTGATAATAATTTATCAATGTGATATTCTTCTACAAATTATATATAAAAAATGGTGATGTCAGCGAAAACACATCTTTTCGATTAAACAAACTTTTAATAAATAGTTCAATAGTTGTAAATTTAAAAAAAAAAATGCAAAAGATTGAGTGTACAAGTATTCTTCCAACAAACGTTAATTTTGAAGGCCTGTCAGCAGATTCGAAATTCGGAAAATTCTTTCTGAAACTTCATTGAGTTTTCGAATCCGAAAGATCTTGAGGAAGGATTGTAAACGAATAAATAGTCCGTACTTTGGCATAAAGAATTATCAATCTATAAACAAAACACACAATCCTTGATTCGAAACGAGAAAATTTGTAAATAATCTAGGAAAATATGAATTTAAATTGACGTCGTTTGCTCTAACTTCAAATTAGTTTGTATTAATTAGTAAATATGCGTGGTACTTCCACAGCAAATCTGCAGATTCATTTCGAATTTATTGACACACAATCAATAGGCAAAACTAAAATTGGTATACACACTGTAGTCGAGAAATTGTGAGTTAAATACCCTGTACGCTCCCCATACTCATTCCCATATATTCCTATCGTTTTCTCACTGGTAAATATATTTCCCCAGAGGTTTTTCTTCCCCATCAATACTCCCTCACTGTTATTTAAGCGCCATGGCAAAATTGGAAGAATGAAATTGAAATGAGAATTTGTGTGAGATTTTCCAACTATCTTGCTGCAAAATACTACTGGGAAAATTGATGCTAAATATTATATATATAGAGAGGTATGAAATAGATGATTTTTGAGTGGCTATTCTCCATAGCATATTTAGCCCTGTTGATTGCTTTATATGGACCAGGGGTATCAAACTCGAAAATGCATTTGAGTACATTTTGCGATAGTTAAGCGAAGTGTGTACACTATAAATTCATATAAAATATTTTCCGCTTTTTATTGTTCGAAATTCACGCTGAAAAAGCAAAAAATTGCTTAATTTTTGACTATTCAAAATTTCCATATGACCAACTTTACTGCTCGAACTCTAAGAGAGAGCAGTTACATAATCCGCTCTTTTTCCAACTTGTCACCGCTCTGGAGCTTAAACGGTAAAAACAAGCGCCTAGCAAGTTGGCCTTTGTATATGGAGCTATTTGAAGCCAATTCCTAAATTGATCTCGGATTCAGCCAGCTCACAGTGCTCCAAGGAAAAAATTTATTTAAACAAAAATTTAGTATATTATCCCTCTATACGGAAAGATATCTTATAATACGGAAAAACTTCTAACTTTTTAAATAGGTAGCATAACGATCACGAGTGCAGAAAAATTCCCATACGCATTTGTATGTGAAAGTAAGAAATTGGCTTCAACTTTGAAGGCCACCCGCCGGGGACAAGGGTAAAAGATATCAACTTCCTGTCCTCGATGATCCCCAATAAAAAACAATATCTCTAGATGTTTTTTCCTATGACCAAAAATGTTTGGAACAAATTTGCACCATGTACCTTTTAGGAGGAACAAAATGATACCCAATATTAGTAACGAATTTGTTCCAATAAATAGCTCGTCTAGCATAAAATCGTATCCCTCCTCCTCTCACACTACTGAGTCACCCGTCACCGAAGCGGACGCCAAATCTGTGGCAATTATCGTGCTACATGGTTTCACTTTTTTAATTCGAGATTCCCTTCCCCTCCTGCTGACGGCACTCGCATATGATTTCGTCATGCACGCGTCTGTATAAAACACTCTTAAGTTGATTTTTATTTGATGTTCATTATGAGCTTTCACCACCGAAATCCATCTCCACTGAAGTATAGACCCTAACTGTAAGACAAAATCACTTACACGGATTTGTTCCCGACAATGGGAACAAAAAGATTCCCCATGAGTAACAATTTCGTTCCAAAAATTACCTCGTTCACGGACACCGAAAATTTTTGGAACAAATTGACACTTCCTCTTGCTTTCCTCTTGGAGGTATGCTCCACACATTTAACGTACTAGATTTGTTTTATCTTACGATCTTTCTACTCTTTCCTTATATGTTTCCCTTACAATTAATTTTCCTACCGCCTTTCCTAATTCTATCCTTCTAAAACAGCCGCAGCTAATACGTACTCCTCTTAGGAGACCTTGCTGCGACTTACCTTTTCTCATCTGCAAAGCACTTCACTGATTCATATTTGTACTGTATAATATATGATTATTGTTTTTTTTTTTTCTTAAATTCATTAAATTGTACAAATTATGTAACGGCCTATACGACTAATGATTCGGGATTTTCTGCCGTCTTGCCCGATGAAGTCGGTTGTGAAGTCGGCGGCAGCCGCAGATGATAAAAGAGAAATAAATTATTATTATTATTATTATTATTATTATATAAAAAAATATGTTACAGATGTAGGAATAATATTGTTATAAAAAAGTATACCAATTTGTTCCTGACAGTGGGAACAAAACAGCCGAGTGCAACAAATTATGTTCCAAATTTCAGGAACAAATTTGTATAAAACAAAATCAACTCAAATTTGTAGACATTCCACTGTATCAAAACGGTTCCAAAAGAAAACTGTAACAAAATTGTAACTGTATTTCATAACAAAACTAAAAAGAAAATTTTTTAGAACAAAAAAAATATCTTTTCTAGATGCAAATCGATTCCAAAAAAATTTGTTCCAAGGAAAACTTGTTCCAATATTTTGGTCAGTTTGCAAAAGTTTTTACCGTGTACAGGAACGTGGCTAAACCTTTAGTCTCAAGACCGTATAAACAAATATATAATTGACAAATCTCCGAAGGAGGCCAAACTTAATCTCTGGAAGGAATTTTTTCCATTACATTTCGTCAAATTAAGGGAGATCCTTCCTCCTAGTGGTAATCATAACACAGGATTATGGAAATTACTTGAATAATAAACAGTGTGACTGTTTATTATTCAGAGGTCCTTTGACTGTGAAGTAATTCAAACTTCTCCACACTTGTGTATTTCCGTTAACCACAGTTTCATATCAGGCACAGGATTTGATATCAAATGCGATTTTCCTCAAAAAAAAAAAAAGAAATTTTTGACTTTAGGCTATAATTCATGTTAGCAACGCATATACGCAGCTGTGCAATATTTTTGGAGTTTTGGATAGTTTAAAGTTTTGGAAGCCATTGTTGGTTTGTTCGTGGGCGATTTCAGAAAGATCCACCCCGGATTCGTCCAAGGGTGGTTTTGTGGGGGCGAACCTCTCTACCCCCGGTCCCTAAAATGGCCCATCCGGCCTCCGGGAATTAAAAAAAAATAGTGGTGAAGTAAAATAAAAATCCACAAGAGGAATTCTGTTGTTTTTTTTTTGGAAATTGGAGATCATCTTGCCGTCCCTTCGATCGTGAGGGTCGTGAATCAATTGAGGGTGGCTTCAAGGTATTGTAAGGTTCTACCCTACCTTTAGAATTGTAACAAAATATGGACAAATAAGTTAATTTTAATCCGTTTCGAACGACCAAAGCTCAGTGTATACAGCAACAAAGTCACGCATTTGTCGCCACATTTCATAAAGCTGCTTTACTAAACGCTTTTTCAAAATTAAATTTTTTAACCAAAGAATATGCGCAGACCATTGAAATGGCGTCGCAGACCACATGCAGAGCGCGGGCCGAATGTTTAATACACCTGTCCTGGATTAATTTATAAATATTCGCAATACTCCTTTGAGTAGGGCTCTCACGAGAGCAAAAGGCAAATGAATATCTACCCAAAATATAAGTACAACAAATATCCAACAGAGAAAAGCTTCTGTGTTGGCGTATATAAATTTCAAAGGGCTAATGGCAGAGAGAACGAGTTTATGGTATGAGATGGAGCATCAATAGCAGTTTGTTATATACGTATCAAATTTCACCGCTGCTTGGAGGAAGGTGAAAATTTTCTCTAAAGCAAGACTAAATTATCCTACAATTTTCCTCAGTAACATTTTCCCATTTACCTTTTAAGGCAACATCCAATTTACTACTTTCATCCATTCCCAGCTATCATTTCCCAAAGCCTTGACACTAACTTTATGCTCCCCCCTAAAAGCTCATATAAATCATCTTTTGAAGCACTCTATTTCAAACGTACAATCATCATCACTTTTTGCTGCCCCTTTACACTCAATTTCAATAATAAATCCACCCTAAAATTATTCTCTTTGGAATTCAATTGGAAAACTTTGACCCGGATTTTGAAGAATTAAATGGACTCACCTGTGTTAAAATCCAGTGCAAATTCCTCCAATTCGTTCCCCTTTACAATTGTGTAGATTAATTTTCGTCCAAGAGGACTTTCAGCCTGAATTGATACCGAAAGCGGTGTGTACAGCTCAACATTCTCTGCCACACTGTCAGAGTAGAACTGCTTGTTGAACACTGGCATGGATTTATCAATCACCTATGCGAGAAATTTAACAGAAACCAATTAAATAGAATTGTCCATTATACTTGAGAGAGCAAAATTTTCTTTTTTTAATGTTCCCATAATCAGAGGAATCTCATAAAAAACAAGAATTTAAAAATTAGGTGGAATCTTAGAAAGTTAATGAGCTTTTCGAAATCTTTTACACATCAGAAATGCACTGATGATCTTGAGATACTTGAAAAACCCAGGATGTTTCTTTCAGGAGAAAAGAAGCTCCATGTCAGCCATTCTATAAAAAGGGGTGGTAAAGCATCCAGGCTTTGAGAAGTTCTCGAAATCATGACTTAGATGCTATACCTCAAAAGTACATTCGCATCATTTACCGTTTACCGGTTCTCACCCGATTTGAAACGATCTATAAAACACTTAAAAGATCCCACAAAATAGTTTTAAAAGCAAAAGAATTGATTTTAGGACTATTGTCTTATAACCGGTTCATCACCGGTTCACAATCTATTTAAATCGATTTATAAGTCACTCAAAAAATTGCCCGAAATACCACAGGAGTAATGTATTTGATTTTCGGATAAAAATCAGTTATCGGTTATTAATCGGTTCATAACCGTTTCATAAACGATTAGATTTAGTTCAAACTTATCAGGAATTTCAAGACCTTTCCAATGAACTCAAATATGATCCCATACGGTTGAAAAATACCTACTCTAGAGTCTTTTTAACTGTTGACCTTGAAAACCCGTTATTGCCCTGTAGCCGACCAGCCGCAAAGTTTCACAGTAACAGAAAATTCGCTGGAATTTATCTTCTATTTTTCCGCGAGAGTTTCTGTGGAAAAAAACGCTAATATTACGCTTGGAATTCTGCGGAGTTATCAGCTTTTTTTCGCGTGGATTTCCTGGAAAAAAGTCCGAGGAATTTTCTTCCAACATATATTAGAGCATTCTCTGGAAATTGATTCAAAATTTCCTTTGAATATTCCGAGTATATTTTCTAATATCTTTCCGATCAAGATTCCATGGAAGTAAGCGCGAAAATTCTGAAATTATTTTTCGCCCTAACGCTATAATTCTTGCGAGCTAGACATACTCAAATGAACGATAGGGTAGCAATATTTTCAACTCAAAAGTAGAACAACTGAGTGTTCGTCTGATAGACTGAGTGTTCGTTTTCTAAGGCCGTTGCATGGAAATTTCCACGGAGAATTTCGTGGAAATAAAGAGGGTTTTCCAAATTTTTAATGGGGTGACTGCCGATTATACGCTAATAATCCATAGGAAAAGCCGTGGAAATATTCGTCAGAGAAAAGTCCATGGAAACCCGCGAACATTTCTTATTAGACGGTCCTATACAGAGTTCCGCAAACGTCCATGGAACGCTAGGAAGAAATTTAGCGTCAAATTCCATCTCGGAAGCTTACGCGGATTTTGAGCGGTAAAATCCAGGGAATTCAACGCGGATTTTTAGCGGTAAAATCAGCGGACATGGCAGAAAAGGCTGCGGGAAATCCAGTGGAATCGCTGCGGCCGTTGGCTATAGGGTGGAAATGATTCAAAGCAGGGATGGGCAAGGTGAGCAAGAACCGTTTGAAAATGAATAAACGTCAAAAAAAAAGTTTGTCTAGGTAGCGTTTTAACCGTTTTAACCATTGATGTAAATTTTCATTTGACGTTTGTTCGGTTTCAAACGGTTCTTGCTCACCTCTGATTCAAAGTATTAGGTGAGATTCTTAACAATCTCACCTACTATAATCCTAACAAAATTTCATGTCGTTCGATCGACCTCAAACTTGGCCAAAATGTGTTTCGCCACTTCCTGATCACGAATATATGGGGGGCTAAGTTAAGTTCCCGGCCGCTCTTTGGAGCTTAATAGCTCCTAAACTAAAAAAGATATCGACTTGCGGTTTTCGGCAAAGGTTATATATCGGGTGAAAATTGCAACTTGGTGCATTGACCCCCCACCCCCCACCCCTCCTTCCGCCATTTTGAAGACCCCCCTTTTTTTGTTTTCTCAATAGCTCAGCCCCTATGGCATTCAGCGGACTCAAATTTTAGTATGTTATAGCTGGGCCTTAGAGCTTTCCATAAATACCAAACTTAAGGTCCCCCAACCCCCCTGACCCGAGCTATAAGGGTCCAAAAAAATTCTTAAAATGGCCATAACTCCTGTTCTAATTGTCAGAATTTAAAAATGAGGGCTTTTTGGAAAGCTCTCATGAAATGCCACTTCCCCTTCTAACATCGCAAATTCATAAAACCACCGCTAGGGGCGCTATTATTAAAAAGAAAATTTTTAAATCTTAAAAGTTAAATAACTCAAAAATTCCTTATGCAATCGGGCTGAAAATTTAGTATGTTGTAGCCGTTGATTATACCTATCAAACAAAAAAACCTTAAGTCGATCCATAACCCCTGACCCGAGCTATAAGGGATCAAAGTTCGAACATTGACCGGCCTCTATCTCCGGTTCTAATTAACATAGCGACATAAATTTTACCTTTTTGGTTTCGTCTCGATGAGCACTTTCAGATGGAAGTTCAAAAAGTCACCACAGGTGGCGCTGTGATAGCGTCAAAATTCATCGAAATTCAAAGTAATTGTTCTCAGAAACGGCATTGTGCAAGTTAATGAAATTTTAGTATGTTGTAGTCCAGTCTAGGACGTTTCCAAAATGGTGCAAATGTGCGCTGTGGTTAAAACAGAACCGGAGATATGAGGGGTCAAAGTTCACGAAATTCAAAAAATCATATCTCCGGTTCTATGTGACCGATTTTGATAAATGAGGGCTTATACGAAAGGTCTCATCAAATGCTACAACTTTCTAGAATATTTGAACTTCGTGGGACCAACACCAGGGGCGCCACAGTCGAAAAACCAATTTCAATATCACATAACCTCAATTATCTCGACTGTCGCTGAACCGATTTTGATGATTACTTCGACATAATTGTAGAGGACATTTGTCTCTACATTTCGTCCATACATCATTTTCCACTAAGACTACGCTATCATTCCGATTTTGCCGTTTAAGTGTGAAAAAAATGATTTTTCCCATAATAACGCTTTGAAATCACTCAGATGCCAATTTGACTGCCTCTACTCCACCAAGACACTTAAAATAGGGTTTTAAATGGAAAGTCCCACAAAATACAACAATTCTTTGATATAGTTGAAGTTCAACAAATGACTACTTGGGGAACTCTGGTCGAAAAAACGAGTTAAGAAACAAAAAACCTCGCTTATCTTGACTCCTGAGTAATCGATGAGATCATGTTCTATGGGAAAATTATAGAGAACATTCTGGTCTACATTTCACCCATATATCACTTTTGTGCCAGTTCATCCAAATCCTTGATATTTTGGTTTAAATACAAAATTTGTATAATTTCACGAATTTGATTCAAGATAACTGAATGGCGACTCACAATTTCAGCTCTAAATCGAATTTGCATGCACTCCGAGTTAACTCACGTTAAGAATCTCACCTACATAAGCCGGTTAGGATTATCTGTCCCTTTTCGTATAGGGACGAAATATCCGCCTGGATCACCTCTAAAACATATCCAAAAATTAAAAAAAAAAAACGCACGATGCCTTTTCGAACAATCCTAAAAAAAAACATCATTTTAGACCTCCTCCCAAATTTTGTTTTTTTTTTTTTTCAAAAACTCAGCCTTTATGTGATGATCCTTCTCAATTTTTAGTATGTAATAGCCGGGCATAAGACCTTTCGATTAGAGAAACTTGAGCACCTCCCCTGATCCCCTGACTCTAGCTATAAGGCGTTAAACAATCAATTTTAATTTGGTGATTCAGAATGGTCTCGCTAAATGCTACAACCCTATGAATACCCCATTTTCCCCGATTTAGTCGAAGGTTCGATTAATCTTAAAATCGATTTTCGAATATTCGATTTAGAATTTCTCAGAATTTCCACATTCAATTTTGATGAAATTTTAATACTTTATAGCTGAGGTCAAGAGCTGTCCAAAGATGAGTCGCACTTTGCCCTTGCTCTACTTTGACCGGAACTATAAATGAAAATAATCTGAACGAACCATATCTTCAGTCTTATTAATGATGAAGCGATTTCGACTAAATTGTAGTAGTTTTTAACTGAGAATGATATCCTTCTGATGATAGGTCGCATCCGTTTTTACCTTGCTCGACTGTACCCCGACCAAACCCTTACTATATCCAATGAACCGGACTCTATCTCTAATATTTATTAACCGTTTTTAATGAACTTTCTTTTTCTTTTGATTGCCTTTTGTAGTCAAACTATTTAAAATAGAAAATGACCAGTGATAAGCCCATAGTAGCTTATGGTAGCTGACATTCTTTACAAGTGACCTCGAAATGTGTGCAACTCGGGCTCCTTGTAACGCGGATTTCTGGAAAAATCAATTGTGAATCGAATTTTGCGGATACAGAATCGCGTATGGTCAATTTTATGCGTTTCGGCCACCAATAACGGTTTTCTCGATGCGATTCTTTAACTCCTTTAACCCTTTAAAAACGACGAGAAGGTCAAAAATTGGGGGTCAGAAAAAATCATTTTTTTTCCTGACTTTTTAGAGTAAAACACAACTTTAGAAGGCCATAGCAAAAATTTCATTTTTGGGTCACCGGTGACCCAATAGTCCTTAAAGGGTTAACCCCAAAATTCAACTCAAAATCGAATTTTCATGCATTCTGAGATGTAGGGGAAATGCTCATAATTTTGTCCAGTTTCTTATTTTGGACACTTTGAGGATAACATTGGACACTAAAAATAAATTGATTAAAATGATGGATTTTTATTCCAATATTTGATGAATAATGAATTCTATCTAAATATTTGTTCTTTTTGGAAGATTTTAACACTAAATACGTTAAATTTTGAATATGATTTGAGTTAAAATTTCTTTGTTGAAAATTCAGTGTGAGCAATTGCTTACGAGAAATATGACAGAACTTCGTGGATTACTTCAGTCTTATTTAGTTTTGGTGAAGTACTAACAAAGTTTGTTCGCTGTTTTTGAGTGATATTATTGAATATTCATTGAATATTGTGTTGATTCACGTTACTGATGATTTGTACATTTGACCTGAAGTGAGATTTGCATTGTGAATTAGATTTTTCGTGTGAAAAATGGGAAATTTTTTAAGACATTCACCAGTGAGGTGATGATTCTTATTTTGGACAGGTGTTTTTCTCACGAAATTTCGTGATGTTTTAGCTTTTGTGATGACTAGGTTGGACAAATGCCTGGAGAAATAAAGGAGCATCATCTCTACGAAAGAGATGTAGCGAGAAATGCCTTGAAAGGCTCCCGGAAAGGTCAGGGAATGAGCGAATCCGCACGTACTTGGAGCACCGAAGTCAACTCACTTTAATGAATGATATGGAAAGTTTCCGGGCTTCTGTGACATTCTACGTTTCCCTTACATGAACAGGAAGAGGACTTGGTAAGATTGGTTCATCAAATGAAGAACAATGGGCATCCTATTGAGGCGGATTAGCTGTCCAAATTTACAGCCAAGTTGGACAAATTAATAAACAAGTTGTCCAAAATAAGAGCCAAGGTCACCTCTACTTATCAATTCATTTTTAAACGTATTAAAACTAATTTTAATAAAAATAAGACGATAAATAGCTTGCTAAGTTTCTAAACAACCCTTCTGAAAAGAGAGTAACAAGAAATGTCAATTAGTATAGAAAATATCGCTCTTCAAACTTGGAACTTCGATGCTTATAAGCAGACTGTCCAAAATTATAAGCACTTCCCCTAAGCACTATACACGGTCCCGTGTAAAAAATCTCAGTTCCCATAAGCTTTTTTGGGATTTTTACAAAAGAGATCCAATGATTTATTTAATATTTTCTTTTCTAGTAGAAAAAACTTCTGAAAATATATATTTTGTCCAAAAATGAAAAATTTGCGACCATTTGCATTTCTACAGCATAGGGGAAATGCTTCTAATTTTGTCCAGTTTCTTATTTTGGACACTTTGAGGATAACATTGGACACTAAAAATAAATTGATTAAAATGATGGATTTTTATTCCAATATTTGCTGAATAATGAATTCTATCTAAATATTTGTTCTTTTTGGAAGATTTAGACACTAAATACGTTAAATTTTGAATATGATTTGAGTTGAAATTGCTTTGTTGAAAATTCAGTGTGAGCAATTGCTTACGAGAAATATGACAGAACTTCGTGGCTTACTTCAGTCTTATTTAGTTTTGGTGAAGTACTAACAAAGTTTGTTCGCTGTTTTTGAGTGATATTATTGAATATTCATTGAATATTGTGTTGATTCACGTTACTGATGATTTGTACATTTGACCTGAAGTGAGATTTGCCTTGTGAATTATATTTTTCGTGTGAAAAATGGGAAATTTTTTAAGACATTCACCAGTGAGGTGATGATTCTTATTTTGGACAGGTGTTTTTCTCACGAAATTTCGTGAAGTTTTAGCTTCTGTGATGACTAGGTTGGACAAATGCCTGGAGAAATAAAGGAGCATCATCTCTACGAAAGAGATGCAGTGAGAAATACCTTGAAAGGCTCCCGGAAAGGGCAGGGAATGAGCGAATCCGCACGTACTTGGAGTACCGAAGTCAACTCACTTTAATGAATGATATGGAAAGTTTCTGGGCTTCTTGTAACATTCCACGTTTCCCTTACATGAACAGGAAGAGGACTTGGTAAGATTGGTTCATAAAATGAAGAACAATGGGCATCCTGTTGAGGCGGATTATCTGTCCAAATTTACAGACAAGTTGTAAAAATTAATAACCAAGTTGTCCAAAATAAGAGTCAAATTCACCTCTACATATCAATTCATTTTTAAACGTATTAAAACTAATTTTAGTAAAAATGAGATGATAAATAGCTTGCCAAGTTTCTAAACAATCCTTCTGAAAAGAGAGTAACAAGAAAAGTCAATTAGTATTGAAAATATGGCACTTCAAACTTAGGATATCGATGCTTATATGCAGACTGTCCAAAATTATAAGCACTTCCCCTAATTCTCGACATTTGAATAATAAATTGCACCTTCTATTAATTCCTAGAGAGAAGAAGAGTCAAGAAAACAGAAAACCGTCTACAATGAATAAAATGAGAGCAATTTCTGGTGAAAGAATGATTAAAATGTCGACAAAATTTTCACCATTCGACAGTTTAATCATATTAAAAATATGAGAGTCATTGTGTTAAAAACACAAAATGATTTGCTGACAAAATTAAATATTGAACTAATTCAATAAAATTACCAAATAATAGCTTTACGTTCAGTACTTGAGTATAAACATACTTCCAATATAACTCTATTCAATATTCAATGTTTATAGCAGTGGATATATAGTTGCTGTTTGATTAATTAGAGTGATGAATTGGGAGTAATGCGTTTAAAATTATCCCACACTGACTATTGTAAAATGTCAAATTCAAATATTCTCATTTGAAATGATAAATAGAAAGCTTTCAAAGCACGCATAGTTTAATTTGAATAGCATCATACTATTTAAGTCATCGGCATAGATTGTACGATCAAGACAATAGCTTAGCAAATAGGGCAAATAGGTGGTTTGTTCTAAACAAAACATTCTAATTTGATGCAAACGATTGATTGACACATGCTAAAATCACTATTGAAAGGTAGCATGAACAATTTTTTTTGGCTTATACATATTATGTATTGAAAGCGATCCTTATTGTCAGAAGCTTCACAAAGTTGCAGTTTAGCGGGAAATTCTATGCAATCTATCTATTCGTTGACAGATTTATCGGAACGTGATTCAACTATCATTGACCACAGATTTAACTACACTTTACCACAATTTTTATACCCCAAATTTTTTGACAAACCTTTCACAATCATACTTTAGGCATTTTTTCTGAGAAGGGAATTCTAATTATGGAGGAGTCATGAAAAATCGAATGCAAGTATCTCTTACAGTTTGCCCTCTATTGGTCCATTGCAGATCAACGAGGAGTATTTTCTGAAGTACAATGAAATATGAAAACTGACGTAGTGATTCAAGTTCGAAGGCAGGACACAGATGTCCCTTCCGGAAGCGTCAGTGGAGATGGATTCAATCCAGAGTAAAAATACTCAGTTTCCCACACTGGGAAACTGAGTATTTTTACTCTGGATTGAATCCATCTCCACTGACGCTTCCGGAAGGGACATCTGTGTCCTGCCTTCGAACTTTTCTGAAGTACCGTAAGTGCGGATGACTTTGAAAAACCTCTGTTCGTAAGCTTTTCTTTATTTCTAGAACTTAAGGATGGTCTTTACCGATCCGATCTATCTGATCGGTGAGAACCGTTCTTAACCCTCTAACGGTTAAGAGTCACTGCAGTGTAGCATTACAAAAATCGTATTTACAGCGACAATAAAGGTTTTATTTATTCAGAATTGCTATAGTATCCTCGGTAATACTCTTGATAACATCCATTCAAGATATGAACTCATTTTGACTCTTCGTTTAATTGCTATCCAAAGTTTTGTGTGATAGGTCAGAGAAAAAGTAGGAATTTTTTTTTGTGGAAAAAATCTCTTCCAAAATCTGTTTAAAGTAATCTGACTAAAATAAATTTATTTTTTATTGAAAGATATATCGTTCTACTTTGTGTATTTTATTTAAAACATTTGAAAAAAGTAAAAATGTGAATTTTAGAAGCAAAAAGATTTTCAATTTTTTTTTATATTTTTGTATTTTTCGCCTAAACTAGAAGAGAAAATGAAGAACGGATGGTATTTTTGAGTTTATTGAACCGTAATTAGTCTAGAAAAATTATCACACTACATTTTTTTGCATATTTAAAAATTGGACGTTAGAGGGTTAAACATTAGAATTAAAGAAAAGCTTACCAACAGTAGGGTGTCAAAGTGTCCCACATGTAAGGCTTCCAAAATCCCGAGATGTTTTTTTTTTTTAAATTTCAGGATCACGTGATTTAAATATTTCACTAGTCCCGAATTTCGGGATCCCGGGATCCCGAGATCTAGGATTATAGGATTCCGGTTTTCAGGATTAAGAACCATTTGCGATCCCGGGGCCTTCAGGCCCCCATTTTCTTCGGGATCGTAATATTTAGGAATTCTGGGATGGTAATATTTAGGAATTTCGTGATATCGAAATCCCGTTTATCAATGCATCAATCCCGGGATTAATCCCGATCCAAAAAAGGGCTGAAGTCCCGGGATTTCGGAATCCCGGGATCCCGTATTGGAAACCCTACCCACAGGGGACTAAGTCATCCGTATTTACGGTAATACGGAGAAAGATCCGATAAATGTACTAAAATTTGACGTTATGAACAGTTTAAGAATTTATTCGTTCCTCTCTTGATTGGAAAGAGAAAAGTACATTAATGAGGATGGTGACGATCACCATACGCATCTGGTGGAATTTCGTGGTACTAAATTTTAGTACAGTCGTTGTCAGTCAAGTTGACAATTGTGTTAAGTCATTCACAGTTTTCTAAATTTTTAATCATCCATTAAATTAATGTTAATGGTTGTTAATGTTTTTAAGTGCACTGAGTGAGAGAAATCCGAAAAAGTTAAAATAACATTCCGGAAATGTGTACCCTGCAGTATTGATCCGAAATCTGTGTAAATATTATGCTTTTTAGGTGTATTAGGGGTTAAAGTTACTCTTTTTCATGTGAATTTTACCCTAAAAAGGTGTAAAATTAAAATTAAGAAATGTTGATATATTTTTACACCTAAAAAATGTTAGTTATGAGCAAAAAAAGTTAATCGCACCCCCGTTTTTTCTCAGTGTGTTTTTGTTGTGTAAAGAAAGCAGATTAATTGTGAACTAAAGGATTTATATTGAAAATCAGCCCTTTTTCGCCGGATATATATTCAATCCTTTCTATTCAGGTACTTGGGTGATTGTTCTCTGGGATATCACAGAACTTTTTCTATCGCAGTCTAATTCTATTCAGGTAACTTTTAACTAGGGGACCTTATGGACCTATTCCAGTGAAAAATGAAACGGGAATATCCTTTCCTTAAACATTTTGTTTAGCACATGACTATTTTCATATAATATATATGTAATTGAACTTGCTTTTTTTTTAGTACTTTACTGTTCTCAAAGCATCTCTATAATCGACTTTTCTTTGTGTTTGTGCCTGTCTCGGCTGTTTTTCCCATTCCTCCCTGTATTCTAAAACCACCAAACAGTCCAGACAGGAACCAATGCAAACCAAAGTCGACAATACAGAAGCACTTGAGTACAGTAAAGTTCTAAAAAAAATGTGGAGAAGAAAGACTTTCCCTTTTCATTTTGCATTAGAATAGCACCATTATAGTACTATTCTAATGAAAAAATAAATTTGTTTTTTTTAGCACTACGGTTCTCAAAAGCTTCTCTATGTATTGGTTCCTGTTTGGAATATTTGGTAGTTTTAGAACACGTCAAGGACTAGGGAAAATAGTCGGGAAAAGAAAAGTGAATAATGCAGTAATTCGAAACACTAAAATGATAAAATATGTTAATTTTCCATTGGGATAGCACCATTATTCTAGTTCTGAGTGAGAAAATTTGTAGCTGTTTCAATAAAAACAAACTAATGGCTTGAGTTATGTCTCTATAATTTCAAATGAGCATTATATATTGGTATCTCTTTGATGTCGCTCAATAACGAGGAAAAAATTAAGTAGGAAAGGACAGTAATAAAAAAGCAAAATTGGTAATTAATATCCCATGGAATAAAACGTTTCACTTTGGTTAATAATAAAATGTACAAAAGGGACCATTGATTGAAATCGATAAATGAAATTATTGCCATGTTTTTTTTCCACATATAACACTTTTATTTACTTGAATGATTCGTGCACATGTGAAATAATTCCAAAATTCACACAGTAAAATGATTTTTTGCTCTTTAGTCAGATTGAATTACAACATTTTTACCTCTATTTTGATATTCTCTTATTCACTGACAAAATCATTTTAATCTCAACAGTTTATCAGACATTTTTTCTCCCATCAATTTTCTGCAAAGTGGATTATTTTGCAAAACACCAAAAACTGCAAACTGCATGGACAGTTTTGAATGTTGTGAATTAAAGTGTCATAAAATGCAAAGTTTATCACAATTTTTATTTTTGCCAGATACGCATTTTTTGGAAAAATTCCTGTAAAATGATACCTTCTGATTTGAGATAATTTGCTTGTTTTCATGCTGTCTGAATATTTTATGAGATTTTTTCAGAAGAGAAATCTCAAAGATAGTTTTTACATGGAGTAAAATGAGGTAATCCGAAATCATTTCTAAATCGGAATTTTGAGATTTCCTATCATCACTGCTTAAGATAGGCGAACAGAAAAAGATGTTCACAATAAGAAGTACAAGATTCTGAGTCATACTTCTTACTTTTTTCTTTTGTCCATCCGAAATAATGAATAAATCTCAAAATTCCGAATTAGAAATGTTACCGAATTATTCCATTTTACCCTATTTCATTCTGTTATTTATTTTCAAAATTAATGCTTCATAATTAAGTTATGCAAAATTAACTGGGGTTGCATCCATCACACCTTTTAGATTAGGAAGATCTCATGAAGTCAAAAATCACATCCTTTTATTTCTCACAGACATTTTACCTATGTCTATTCCATTCTTCAGCATCCAAAATTGAATTGAGCTAAATTGAATTTATTGTGACGTTCAAAATAATAATAAGAAGAAGAAAACGAAAGAATGAGATGGTTATTATACAAAAAGTTTGAGAAACACAGAGACGTGAATATTTATTTCCTGAAATTTCCTTGATCTGAAAGCTACACCGGACTTAATTACTTGCCAATGTCAATATCAATAACCTGTCAAATCAGGAAAATGTCCTGCAATCAAAATTCACATTCGTTTTCTCTTTGGAACGTCAGGAATGTCTGTTTTATGGTGCTACAATAGACTCTCTCTCAAATGGACATTTCGGGCGAAATGTCATCCGGTTTATCGATAGATTTGGGCGTCAAAGCCTTTGTAAATTCCACAAAAAGCACTCAATTATAAAGAATCACGATAAAATAGGAAGAACTACAGCGAATTTGAGCAAATTCGCTGTAGTTAACTTAATAATTAAACGTGAAAAATGTCAACAAAATTTTTCACCCGATTGAGAAAGAGCCGATTGAGCGAGAGTCTACTGTAATTTCAAATGAAAAAGTGACCATGTTTTTTTTTAGCACATTACTGTTCTCATCAAGTACTAAAATAGATCATGACTGTTCCCATACGTCATTTCAAGGGAAATAATTAAGCACCTGGCAAGTTGGCCTTTTTATATGGAGCTATTTGAAGCCAATTCCTAAATTGATCTCGGACTCAGCTCACAGTGCTCCAAGGAAAAAAATTATTTAAACAAAAATTTAGTATATTCCCTCCATACGGAAAGGTATCTTATAATACGGAAAAACTTCTCACTTTTTAAATATTTAGTAAAACGATCACGAGTGCAGAAAAATTCCCATACGCATTTGTATGTGAAAGTAAGAATTTGTCTTCAACTTTGAAGGCCACTCGCCGGGGACTAGGAAATAATGAGTAGAGAATATTAATGCTGCTCTCCGAATTTTCACCACTGAGCATTCATGGGAAAACTCATGGAAAACCTACGAAAACTCGAGGTTGAGGTTAAAGCTGCCAACTCCCGGTCATCCAACTGCATCACACCACCAAGCTGACATGATAGGTTACTTCACACTGACTGAATGTCAGATGGCATTGTGATCGGGTGAAAGCTTGCTCGGAGCGAATATTCCAATTCGAATTTCGGTTGAACTTTTCTTTTGTGTTGGTTCCTGACATGACTATTTGGTGATTTTGGAACACGATAAGGACGGGGTAAAATATGAAGTTTTGTGTAGAGACAAGAACCTTACATCTTGTCTATCATGATAAAGAAAATGTACAAAATACTATGAAAGTGAAAATATTAAATTAATCTTGTATAAATAACATGTGGGAACAATCATGGTCTTTTTAGTACTTGAAAACAGTAATGTGCTAAAAAAAAATATGCTCATTTTTTCATTGGAATAGCATCATTACTCTGTCGCACTCTTCTTCTTCTTTCTGACATCACAATAAATTCAATTCACGTCAATCCAATTTTGAAACTGTGCTCATTCAAAACGTTTGAGATGGAAGGAGATGCCAATTTTGATTTCGTGATTTTACTCTGATCCAAAATGTACAAAGAAGGAATCAGCGTATACCGAATTTTAAAATAGATTCACACCAAATTTGAACCTGTTAAGATAAGGTTGGCTTTATTTCGGAATACAGAAGGTAAAATTGAAAGGCTTTCGACAGATCTATGCCCCAAACCGAAAAGATGGCTTATAGTGAAAAATGGAACAAGATACAGTTACTCCAGTTACTACAATATTTTATCTATAATTACACTAAATTGTCCCTCGGCTAATTCTCAAATCTGAAGACTTGATAAAAAAAAAATATCAAGCAATTCTTGGTACATGATAGCAAAAGTGGCAGCCAAAATCCCGAATGTTCAAAATCCTGAAAGGGATGAAATTATATGAAGGAAAGTGTTTAGAATAATTTCCCAAGACACAGAAGATTTTCCTTTGCCTTCAGCAACGCAGGTGCAATCGTGGGAGTAGCTATGACACTTTTAACATTGACTGAGAGAAATCCGAAAAAGTTAAAATAACATTCCGGAAATGTTTATTTTACCCTGCAGTGTTGATCCGAAATCGATGTAAATATTATGCTTTTTAGGTGTATTAGGGGTTAAAGTTACCATTTTCCATGTTAATTTTACCCTTAAAAAGGTGTAAAATTATCATTAAAAAATGTTGATATATTTTTACACCTAAAAAGTGTTAAAGTTCTGAGGGAAAAAAAGTTAATCGCACCCCGTTTTTTTCTCAGTGAAGAATTCGTTTGGCCTTCGGGTTTTGGCTTTCGTGATTTTGGCGTTCGGGATTTTGACTGGGACCCGATAGCAATACTTGTTGGAAATTTTTCGTGGGAATTATAATGTGCAAACTGCGCATTTTTTAAACGGTTTGGCCAACTACGTGGTTTTAAAAACCGTCTTGAATTTCTTAAAAAGTCTAAACCTCTTCCAACTTCTAATAAATCGGTAGTGAACTGGCTATTAAACTTTTACTTAAAATCCAATTTATATTTACTTCCACGCAATTTGTTAATTGAGTGGAAATGATTCGTGAACTAGTTTGCTCAAGATCAACATCATCCTACATTCAAAATTTTACCTTGCAATTAAAAAATAACTTACAAGAAAATTAATTTATTAGAAAAATTAACGAAAAACGAAAAACTCTCAAAGTTCATGCACTCTGTGAAAAATCCTTCATCATTGTTTTCCCTGTGCATGAAAGGTTTTCCGGGATTGAATTTATGAAGAGAAATATATCAATCAATTTTTTTCAAGTGAGTAAAGTGATTTAGAATTCAATCAGTGTTTGAAATGGCTTACCTTAACGTGAACGGTGACATCAGTGAAGCAAGGCGTAATCCCACCATCGTAAGCCGCAATAAGGAGCTCGTAGTCTCGATTGTGTCCCTCGAGAGTCTGCTTCAGTGTCACTTCTCCCGTCTTACGGTCCACCTTGAAAAGTTCACCATGACCACGTTTCATCTCATACCTGCAATTTTCAGGGAATGAAATTGCAAAATTATACCTCTGCTGCTACACTCACATTTCTCTAAATTTGGTCTAAAAATCGTTATTTTGTTGCAGAAACCCCAATCATTAGTAAAATGATAATCTTTTGTAAATCCATTGTATCATTAGTCAATTTAGAGTTTCTAGTTCTATAAATCATGATTTAATTGAAATAGAGGAGAATTTAATACGGAAATTGATTTTAAATGTTTATCCCGATTATACAATGGCTTCAATTTATCAAAAATGTAATACACAGATAATATTTATAATACTCGAAGAGAGAATTATGTAGTTTGAGCTGCAAGTTACTCAAAACCGCAGCTATTGTCACCTATAAATGGTCTAATCGGTCGTAGGTCTATAAATCTGCTTTGAACAAGGATATATCAAGACTTTAATTTTAACCCTTTAAGAACAAGTGAGACACCGGTATCCCAAATCATTTTTACGATTACAGAAAATTATTTTTCCTATAGTCAAAAAAAAAAAAAGATTTCTGTTTTTGGGATATTGGTGCCCTACTCGTCCTTAAAGGGTTAAAAACCTGGTAGCAAGCTTCGACACTTACATTCCAAAACACTTTAAAAAAATCTAATTTAATGGTGTTATTCCATTGAAAAATTAAAAGGAAATCTCTTTCTTGAAAATTCCTTTTAGTACATGGCTATTCTCATGTGCTTCTGCGTTATCGACTTTAGTTTGGGTTGGTTCCTGTCGCGACTGTCGTGTTTCAAATCACCAAATAGTCACGACAAAAACCAACACAAAGAAAAGTCGATAACGCAGAAGCATCTAAAAGTAGCCATGTACTAAAAAATATTCAAGAGAAACTTTTCCTTTTTTACATTTTTTTTTACTCTTTCTATACATTCTTGCAAACTAGCCATCAATTTATGGAGTTTCTTTTTTATTTGTTGTAGACCTACCTCAGAGTCTTTAATGCACTCGATTTTTCGAAATCTTTGAAGCCAAAACATATTTTCGAAAAATCATTGAAATTCTGATATAAAGAAAAACACGATTTCTATTTGCATTGTGATATTATTCCATTAAAAAATGTTCATTTTTTTAGAACATTACTGTTCTCAAGTGCCTCTGCTTTATCGACTTTTCTGTGGATGGTTCCTGTCGCGACTGTTTTCGCTTGTGCTTACCGTGTTCTGAAACTTCCAAACAGTCGTGACATAAACCAATATAGGAAAACCCCGATTAAACACTCGAGAACAGTTATGTACTAAAAAATATTATTTTCTTCAATAATTTGAGGTTTAGATGAAACCAACTGTTCTACCTGTGAACAGGTCATTCTACTTAGGAAATTCCTCTTAATTTTCTCTCCCAAAGTATATTCTAAAGTGTTTTTCTTTATGAAAGGATTAAATTGGTTGATCTTTGACAGTATAACCACTTCGGATAGTTTAATTTGAAAAAAGTAACACTTTTAATGCAGTTTTTTAATGCCATAGTCCTTTCCGGAGTAGTTTTATTAGTTCCACTCCAAAAACTTGTATTTAAACATTCTATTTTTCAGTAATATACAATGGAGCTTCTCCTATTTTTTTTTATAAGTTGCTAAAACCACTTCTATGCAGTTTTAAATCACCTAGGGGAAGTGTGCCAAATTTCGGCCAGTTTGAGTGTAATTTCGGCCATGCAAATAAATTAATTAAAATTATGTATGTAATCTTCGAATAATCAATGAATTCATTTTGGTTTTCAATATTTATTCATTTTAGGATGTTATAACACAAAGACCGTTAAATTTTAATCCATATTATTATTAATTTTTCAATATTTTAGGTAGTGATTTAAAGAAAAAAAGATGATAAACTAGTCTTCAAGGTTCCACATAGCCCTCCCGAAAAAGAAGTAACAAAAAATATCAATATGAATTAAAAATATTGCATTTGAAACTTACTACTTATATGCAACTATGCCGAAATTTGGCACACTTACCCCAAATGTTTATAAAAGAGTTTTAGCTAAAATTCTTCATTTATTGTGCTATTCCAATGAAAAATGAGCACATTTTTAGGGCAAAAAACAAACGAGCAGTAAAAAATTCTAAATGGGCAGTAAAAAAATAAAAATGAACAGTAAAATATTTAATTATGATCAGTAAAAAACTTAAATTTTCACAAAAATGGGTCTAATTTATATATTTAACATTTAAAATTATTGCAGATAGAATGAAAAGCCCTTTATTTTCCCTTTGCCAAAATTTGGACGATAAGATCACTGTTTTAATTTTTTTTGTTACTGCTCACTTTTAACTTTTTACTGCTCATTTATACAATGCCATTTTTTAGCACTTTACTGTTCCCAAGCCAAGTGCATCTGCTTTATCAACTTTTGTTTGTGTTGGTTATGTCTCGACTATTTTCCCCAGTTGTCCTCAGTCCTGACAGAAACCAACAAAAAGAAACCTCGATAATGCAGGAACACTTGAGAACAGTAAACAGTAAAGTGTTAAATAAACATGTTCATTTTTCATTGGAATAGCATCATTAGTCCGGTATTTCTTATAGTTTATTTTGTAATGGCCTCTACACACTAGTAGAAATTTCTTTAAAAAATGCTTTTTAAAGAAAATTTCCCCTATCCTTGTAGGCAGAAAGGTCAGAATTAAAAAAAAAGCAATTTTTGACGAAAATTGCTTCTAGTATGTAAACACCATAAGAGATATCTTTATTCAAGTTGACTTCCAAAGGCCTGAATTTCTAATGAAAGCAACTTACAAAATAGCTCAATACAATTTATTTCTCGTAAAGTGTTGCGTTTCATTTTAAAGACTTAATAAAACGTAGATTTGGACGTACACAGAAAAAAATATTTTGTAAAAATGTTCGTAAATGTTTGTGAATTCCTATGGGGGAGTTACAAAATGCTCTTGAATCGTATAACCCACAAACATGTTCGTAAAAGTTTGTACTTTTTTCACAAACATTGTTCGTAACATAATTATTTGACGAACATTTTTTGTAGTTTTACAAACATTTGTTCGTAAATGTTCGTAAAATTTTGTCATTTGTTCGTAAATGTTTGTTTTCCTGTCGAACATTTTACGAACATTTACGAACAAATGACAACATTTTACGAACATTTTTTGAGTGTGTACGAACATTTACGAACAAATGACAAAATTTGACGAACATTTTTTGAGTGTTTACGAACATTTACGAACATATGTTTGTAAAACTACAAAAAAATGTTCGTGAAATTTTGTCATTTGTTCGTAAACGTTTGTTTTCCTGTCGAACATTTTACGAACATATGCGAACAAATGACAACATTTTACGAACATTTTTTGAGTGTTTACGAACATTTACGAACAAATGACAAAATTTTACGAACATTTTTTGAGTGTTTACGAACAATTACGAACAAATGTTTGTAAAACTACAAAAAATGTTCGTAAAATTTTGTCATTTGTTCGTAAATGTTCGTAAAATGTTCGACAGGAAAACAAACATTTACGAACAAATGACAAAATTTTACGAACATTTCTTGTGTGTTTACGAACTTTTACGAACAAATGTTTGTAAAAGTACAAAAAATGCTCGTCAAATAATTATGTTACGAATAATGTTTGTGAAAAAAGTATAAACTTTTACGAACATGTTTGTGGGTTATACGATTCAAGAGCATTTTGTAAGACCCCAATAGGAATTCACAAAGATTTACGAACATTTTTACAGAATATTTTTTTCTGTGTAGGTAGAGCCACTATCACCATTACAAAGTTAAACAATTACATCACTTATTCTTTCAGTGAAATACTGCGAAATACAAGTTTTGTGCAAATTAATCTTCTCCCTGTTTATTTCTCCCCAAACATTTCAAAATTAAATTTCCATGGAAATTTGATACTTTTTAAAGAGCTTTTTGTCAGAGTATACAAAACAACTTTTAAATGCCAATTTAAGAATTTAAAGGTGAAAAATTTTAACTCATAAAATGAAAGAAAAAAAATGGTGTAAAGCAATTTGAAAAGCAAAAGTATTCTGGCAAAAAGAGAACACTTACCGGACTTCCCCATTCTCCTGGCTATCCATGTCAAGTGCGTGGACTTTTGTGATGACTGAGCCTTTGGGATCATCCACAGATACCACAGCATAGTAAGGCAAGTTAACGAACATGGGACAATTGTCATTGACATCGAGAATGGTGACGTTGACCACAACGTGAGCGACACGTGGCCTCTCCCTGTCCAGTGTCTGAGAACGTGCCTCGACAATTAACTCGTACTTGTCTTTGGCTTCGCGGTCAAAGCGAACACCCGTTGTCTCCACCACTCCCGACGTCACTCCAATCCTGAACATCTCCGTGGGGTTTAGAATGCGAAATTCTATATGTTCATTGAGAATTGTCCCCAGGACATTCACAACAGTCACTGTGGCAACTTTTGTGCTATTCTCCACAATTGCTCCCTCATAGAAGGGTCGCTGGAAGATGAGACCAGAATTCTCCGATGTCTCCACCTGAACATGCACCAGGGCTGTCTTGCTAAATTTCCCATCACTAACGCGCACTTTTAGACGATACTGCGAGACAATTTGTTCAACATCTCGCGTTGTGATAACACCAGAACTTCCATTAATTGCAAAAACATCCCCTCTATTGCCCTCGATAATCTCATAGGACAACCCCGGTGCATCACCAACTGAATCTCTATCGGTTGCCTGAACCTGCACCACTGCGATATTGGTATAGGTCGGCAGCAATAGGGTTACATTGTACTCCTTCTGCGTGAAGACCGGAGCACAATCATTCACATCTGTCACGGCGATTTCAACCCTGGCAGTCGTCTCGGACGACAGACGAGGAACACCCAAATCACTGACCTGGAAAAGTGACACAACAAAAAAAAAGCTCTGCTTGAGATGTGTCCTACCGAGGATTTTCTCCTGGACAAAAATGTGCGAAGGGGAAAGAAGGTGAAAAATGTCACATCTATTAATCCCCAAGAGTACAGTGACGGATCTAGGATATCTGGTGTCCAGGAACAGGGCTTAGTTTGCGTTCCACAGAGCACATTTTATTTCAATCTAGCCTAGTTTGATTAAACACATCACTTTTTCACTGCTCGAACTTACGAGATAAAGCTCTTCGTGAATTATATTTTTTGCATTATTTTTGTGTTCATGACGATCAACTATCAATTTTTAAACTGGTTTGTAAATTAAAAGAAAATCCTCTCAAAAGGACATTGGGCAAAAATGTATGGGAGTTGGTCTATGTGGCGACCACAGATGGGACTAGGCGCATTTTATAGATACCAAGACCCAGGACGATATTCGCCGGGAGTCCTTGTAAAAACGCCCTTATCCTTTCGAAAAAATAATATTTTAACATCGAATTATTCAACATAAACTAAAGGGATCTTCATGAAATTCGGTATGGAGTTAGTATATGACTTAAGCTATTTATCCATGACAACTACCCCCTTCCCCCACCCCTCCTTCCAGTAGCCCCCATACAAAATGTGGACTTTTTTTTCATTTTAACTTCCCTCTGAGAATAAGTAGAAAGCTGAAACTTGGTATGGGATCAAACAAAATAATACAAAATAATGACTTTTCCACTATAACTGCTCTGTGATAAAAGGTAGAAAGCTGAAACTCGGAATGGAAACGAGGTTTATGGAAGGCTATTCAGTCATATAAAATCTGATTATGATTTCAAAAGAAAATAAATAAATCACAGTTAGAAAAATAAGTCAAAATATGTAATTATTCTACTGAAATCGATGAATACAATAAGGCCATATCTCTCTCTATAACACATTAAAAGTATCACACATAACATATTACAAGATCATTAAAATCGGTTGAATAGTTTCGAAACTTAACACATTTCTTATTATTTGAAAACTATAATAACCTGGAGCGCCCCTTGCGGTCGATTTGTGAAGTTATCTATACCGTTAATTTGTGGGATTTTTCGAGACCTTTTGATTGATTATTCATTGATTAAATTCTGTTGATAAATCTCTGAGATATAAGGTTTAAAGTTTTGATTTTGAGCTATCATGTTTCAATATCCTCCTACAAATGTTATGCATTGTAAAGACATATGTTTTTATGTCCATTTCGAGATTATGCAGTCATTTAATATATTTTATGTTACAATTTATTCTTTCCCCTAAAAAAAAGACAGTATAAATGCTCACATTTCATATAAGAGATTATTGTTCTTCTACGAAAATAGTTTTTTTTTGCTCTAGAACTTTTCCCCTATGATATCGAACTTTGGTCCCGGAACAAGAGTTGTTACCTATACCATGGTCTATTCAATGATATACAGTAGACTCTCGCTAATTCGGCTCTTTTAAGATCGGGCAACTTTTTAATTCGGGCAGCAGTTAAATTTTAAAAACAGTTTATCGACATTTCGACAAGTTTTCGAATGAAGATAATATTCTCAAATTTGGCATGTTTCGCCTTAGTTATGATGTGATTTTGCATTATAAAGGGGGTTTCATGAAATTTACCATAAATATGACTATGCAAACTTAATATTAGTATGCGAAAGAACAAAAAATCGTTGCATTTCAAACAATTTGATGCCCGAATTTCTCTCTAATTCGTATGACATTTCGGTCCCAAATGCCCGAAATTGAGAGAGTCTACTGTAGGTCTCATTGATGGTCGCATCCTATAGTAAAAATTCCTTTGTTTTGATTTTTCCTGGCATCAGTTCATTTCGATGGTGGTCGATGAAATTTCGAACAATGAATTTATATAGAGAATTTTAACGGATTATGTGATATGGAACTGTCAAGAAAAGAGCAATTGGCCGGGCAATTGCTTTTTGCTCAAGGTACTTATATTTAGCCAATTTCACTAAAATATCATTTTCTTTTTAAAGAATATTGTCTCACTCAGAGAACGGAAAAAACATCAAATTGATGCAAAAATTGGTTTGGTGCCGCAATTTTTGAATATTTTTTCCACGTGTGAGCTATGAAGGCGTAAAAAGGCAATGACCATGTAGAAAAGCCTAGTCTGTTCGATGTGATTATATACATATACAGGAGTAAATCAGATTTGTCAAATCTGATATTTGATACCGAGCTTTTTAAGTTCGAATGGCTGTGTTCAGTAATAACCTTTCCAAGAGGCAAAGCCAGTCCAAAGCCTAGCCAAACCTATTCGAAAATCTACTGGAAGCCTAAAGTACAAGTTCACACACTCGCCGCTTTAGCGCTGATTGTTTTGCAATTTAGAATTTTGGGATTCTTTACAGTTTAATCGTCAACAATTTCAACAACAGTGTGTAAACGTTTGATACAAGGTTTGCTTCTTCATTATAAGAATGATGTCTGGCAATCATGAAGTTTTTTTTAGATTTCCACTATTTTAGATATCCACTTTTATGTTCCAAAATTTGAAAGATTTATGGCTCCGTTTATTAATAATCTTTCGAAAAGACAAAGCCAGTCCAAAGCCAAGCCAAACTTATTCGAAAATCTACCGGAAGCCTAAAGTGCAAGTTCACATACTCGTCGATTTAGCGTTGATTGTTCTGCTATTTCGAATTCCGGTATTCTTGACACCTAAATCGTCAACTTCTTATTCTCTTCTTTAAAGTTTTTGTAGGGGCCGGACGTCTCTTGACATCTACAACACATCCCAAAATCGTCAACAATGTTAACAATGTGTAAATGTTTGCTGTAAAAAGTAATTTTTTGTGGAATTTCAGGATGACAGAACGTTTGAATTGGAATTTTTTAAGATAAATGTCCACTTCATGAAATTTAAACGTTCGAAGGCAAGTTCTCTCTGATATACCTTCGAATCGGTACAGAAAAAAACCTCAACCGGAGAGAGCTCTTAAATCGGGAAGGTTATTTATTACTGAACGATCGAAATACGTCACAGATCAGAGGTCTGCTAAAATATTTTTTGGCGCCCAGGGAGAGTGTTGATTTTGCAAATCCTAAGTTCGCTACTGCTTCAGTCAAACAAAAAGAGCATGTGTTGGCATCCCCTCCTTACATTTCTGCAGCAGCATTAATCCTCACCAGCAATTGGACGGAAAGAATAAATATATATGGGGATTTATTCCGTGATAAGGCAAAATTACTTAATGAGCAGAGAATTAAGACAAAAACTCTCAACACTAATTTATGGGATGAATAATTTTTATTGCTTCCCCCCACCCTTGCCACTCATTCGCACCTCATTTACGGGGGGAAAAAAAGTAAATGGAAAAGTCAGAGAAGCGGAAGGAAAAAAACACTAATGCTTCAGGTATCTCTGAATATGATTCACTCGTCGAAATGAAAAGAAATGAGAGATTTTTCTTTGATATATGTAAGAAAAAAAAAAAAAACAAAGAAATACCATGGAGATTCACAAAGAGAAAACTCGCAAGAGGATATGTTCTATTTTAAGAATATATACAAAAGAACATAACTTTTGAATGATTAATCAAATTTTTAAAGGATTTTTTTTTACTTATAATAGTTACATTCGCCTTCTTTCGTAAGATACAAATGCATTATAACTTACTTCCTCTTAAACATATACCGGGAATGTTTTTCCTTTTATAAATATTCTACATCAAAATTCTGCTTCATAATAAAATTAAAATCTTCGTTTTCAACTTAAAAAAAACTTGGTTGAGTTTTGAATAATTTGTAGTAACTTTGGCAAAAAGCGTCATTCAAACATTTAAGAAGTTAGAGAACTTTGAAATAAAAGGACTTTTATGCTTAATTTAATAGTGGTATCAGTTGGGAAACTTTCAAGGGTTAGCATTGCGAAAAATTTCTCATCAAACTTTCCTCTCGATTACTTCACAGATACAATATTCCCAATCACAAGACGCAATTAATCGCAATCGCTGGGTTCCAGACTTTGGTAATTAATTATTTTTCAGGCTTTAGAAATTTATTGGCTACCTTAATAACAAAATACCTGTTTAAACTTGGTAAAGAATTCAAAGTTCTTGTAAAAGTAATTAAGAGGATGTTAATTTTTATTGCTCGTACTCCACAGTGAGAGCGTAATATAGAATCCTTTTTTTGATACTTACAAATTATGTGAGACACATTTTACACTGTTACAAAACAGCCGATTTTCGCGATTTTTTCAGTTTAACCGGTCTGGAATCTAGATCGGTTAGTGGTAGTGAATCAAAGTTTTTGATAACGCGTCTAAGGGCCTTGACTTGACAGATATGAGGATTAGCCGAGAGACAGCATAGCGTAAATATATTAGAAATAATGGTTAAACTACATTTCCATCATTTTCCACTAAGTCGTCTCTCGGCTTAAGCCGTAAGTGTGTCTAGGGCATAAGTAATTGAATTGAATTGGATTAAGTGCGGATTCAAATCAAATGTCTTCGAATTTCGAATAAATTCTAATAGCCAAAGAAATAGAAATATGAAAAATTGATGTTTTATTCAAAAATTAATTCTTTGACTTTAAAATTGCATTCGCAAAATTCTTGAGTGATTTGCAAACCGGTTTGAATAGGTTTAAGGTGGTTTCCTTAATTACAAAATCAAATAATTCGATTTTTCTGTTATAGATAAAAAAAATCATCAGGAACATTTCAGAACAACAGCAACAATTCGAAGGATTTTCGAAGATACAGAGATGGAACTCAAAGAAAGCCGGTAGGATTTGTAAGCGCTCGGACAAACTTCGAAAATTTTGAAGTTCGTTTTTCGACATCTCTTTATTAAGTTTTTGTTGAATTAGGCAGAATGATAACAAAATAACTTATTGACTGGTTGAAATGTTTAAAGCCTTATCCCTTTCGTCCAGTAATAACCTATTCGGTTTGAGGGCTCTCTCCGGTTCAGGAGATTGAGATTTTTTCTGTACCGATTCGAAGATAAATCAGAAAGAACTTACCTAAAAACTAGTTGAAAGTTCGAACGTTTAAACCGACGAGTTACAAAAAAGTGAGCAAGTTCATTTAAAGGACATTTATCTCAATAAAATTGCAATTCAAACGTTCTGCCATTCTGAAATTCCACAAAACTACATAAAAATTCACCTTTTGCTGCAAACGTTTACAACACGCTGTTGTTAACGTTGTAACATGCGGCGAGTATGTGAACTTGCACTTTAGGCTTCCGGTAGATTTTCGAATAAGTTTGGCTTGGCTTTGGACTGGCTTTGCCTCTTCGAAAGATCATTAATGAACGGAGCCATAAATCTTTCAAATTTTGAAACATAAAAGTGGATATCTAAAATAATGGAGAACTAAAATTAAACTTTATGATTGCCAGACATCATTCTTATAATGAAAAAGCAAACTGAACGAGACCCGAGTCATAACTGCAGACAAATTGGCCATGAGATGCTCATAACGCGGACAACCATGAGGCTAAGATTGGAAAAGAACCTCTATGTAAAGCCTTCAAAAATCCAAAAAGAACAAGATCCTACCGATGCCCGATGAAAAATTATGCTCGATAGAGTGCATGAGTAGCTTTACTTAACCGACAAACGTTATTTGTCGAACTTCGTCTTCTTTAATGAGAAAATTCTTACAACATTTAATAAATCGTCAACGAACAAAACGATCAGTAAGAACAGTAAACATTCGAATTCGTTTCGAATTTTTGAAGATCTACTTGTAGATGGTAATAATGCCGGAACTCTTTCCGCACAGAAGTAGATCTTGAAAAATTCAAAAATCTATTTGAAGATCCAAAAAAGAAACTTTCTTACTTCTTAATACTTTCGTAATGTGGCGGAACTTACATCCTGTTCGAATTTTGAAGTGCTCAAGTGTCAAAATGTGACGATCTTCACATTGTTGTGAGGAAAAAAACAGAACAACGACGTTTACTGTTCTTGTCCCAGTATTTAATCAGTCCATAATCACTGAGTAACTCTTTTGCGAGCTTTTTAGTGTGATATTTGATAAATTTTCCCCAACTTGTTCGAAAATTTAGTATGAAAATTCGAAATTGAATTTCAATTCTTCGAACTTCAACGACTTTTTATGCAAATAGAGTTCCATTTACCTTCTACCCAAGACACTATTGTAGAATCAAAATCTACTTCTGTTTGGGCTTAATCTATAAATCGGTAAAAAATGGTTCAGTGAAAAAAACTGCATAAGTTCAAACCTAAAAACACTGTTTTCCGATTTTTGCCATGAAATGAACTGCAAAAGAACTATTAATAAATCAATAAAGGAAAACTATTTTTGAGATTTTAGGTTACAGTACACCATCTAATTCGAGCACTCCACAAAGTTGAAAATGATTTGCCACCCGTTTTTTTTTTTAAGGAAAATTGCTGCGAAAATTCTACTTAGTTTTAATTCACCTCCAACCCTTTACTGATGAAATTGATTTCTCCAGAAATTCCTTAACCTATCCTCTCTTCTATGTCAAGTACCTTTGCATGGATGAATGGAATTCGTGAGAACGTTCCACACGATTGCTTCAAACTGAAGATTTTCGTTAGACTACCCAATTAATTTCTCTGTTCATCCTTCCCGGAAATCTATCACAAGATGATGGTAAGGCAGTTGGGGGCGGGGGGGAGGGAGAAATGGGGAGAAAGAGAAAGAGAGATTGAAGAGTGCTACTCACTTTGACATGGAATGTGTAGGTGGGAATCTTTTCGTGATCCAGTACCATGACCGTTTTGATGGCTCCCGTGGTGGAGTCAATGTGAAAGAATCGCCTGGGGAGAGCCTCGACAATGTCATAGTGGAGAAAGGCATTGACACCAGAATCTGCATCGAGTGCCCGAATAACAAGTGGCTCACTATTTTCCACTACCACTGATGCATTGGCTGTGGCATTTGCCAGGGTCACGAGGACCAGAGAACCAATTGGTGCTGCCTCAGAAATGGCCCCCATGTACATGTACCTCTCGAAGTTGGGTGCATTGTCATTGCGATCGAGAACATGGACAATTAATGAACATCTCGTTGCCACTGAGGCCATATTTGTAGCCTCAATGGTCAAATTGTAGAATTTCTGCTGTTCATAATCCACATTTGCATTTGTTGTCACAACACCAGTCGATGGATTCACAAAGAATGTGTCATTCACATTTCCCTCCACAATCTCATACACCACCGATGACGTACTTCTGGCATCCAATTGAGCCACAAATGTCCCAATCGGCTGATTCTCATAGATTTCAGCCGCAGAATCCAGCCGTGAGAATTTAGGCGGAGCATTGTCTGCCATATGAACCATTATATGAACAGGAATCTGCGTAGACAACGACGGTTGTCCTCCATCGCTGGCTTTCACCTAAACACCAAAGAAATCGCATTTGTTCATTGTTAACAAAAAAAAAAAACAATTCAATTTCAATTCATTTATAATGGTGCAATCCGTTCAATCCAACATTTATCATGTATAAACTGTTGAATTAAAATACACCACAAATCTCTGAAATATCTGCATTTTGCATTAATTTGCAGCCAAAACCATTGAAAATTCAATACAATTCAGATTAATTAATCATTCCAGCCTTTATCATCCTTTTCTCCAAATATACTGCACCATTGAAGAAAAGTCTGTTTGGGAAATTGTGGAAAATTGGGATATTTATCTCTGTGCAAGTTATTATGTAAAGTTTATTTAGTGTTTTAGTGATAAAGGATAAAACATATCTGTAATTTTACATTACAGCCTGGTACAGTACAAATTAACAAGGAAATCCTGGGAGAGATATGAATCTGTATTAATAAAACCACTTTAACAATTGGAACATTAATAGGCAAAAAAGTGAAAATCGTCGTGAATAATTTAACAAAAATAAAAAAAAAACAAAACACTGAAAAGACCAGGCGATCTAGGAATGCATGCAACTTAAAATCCGTAAAAATTTGTTGAATTTTAGGGAGTTTAGGGATAATGAAATTTGGCCGATGCGATTCTTTACCCCAAAATTCAATTCACAATCAAATTTGGATGCATTTCGAGCTGCAAGCACTCCCAGGTCCCCTGCAAAAAATCACAGCTACCATAAGCTAATCTGGGCTTATCACTGGTCATTTCCCATTCTAAATCTAGGATGATTAACTAACGGATGGAGCATTTTAATTCAGAAATGGTATATTTTTCTTAAATTCTTTTTAATTTTTAAGTCTTAGTTCCCACAAAAATAAATATAATTCGAAATGGTAGGCACATGTACAGCAAATATATTTTTATTGAATTTAAAATGTTATCGGTGTTACAAATAGAAAATTTGTCAGAAAAATTCAAAAAATTGAGAATTTTACGTTTTTTTTCATATAGGTTTTAGGAACTGTTATCCTCGTGCAATCATTATAAATTTTGAGCCAATAACATAACATTATATAATCTTTTATTTGGTAAAAGTTTTAAAATGATTGCATTGGGTCTTATACTAAAACTAAAAAATTACTTAAGAAAAAATGTACCATACTTTTGTACGGAAAATGTATGAGAATGCTGCGCCCTGTTCTAAAGCGTTTGAGTACAGAATGCCAACAAAAGGAAAGGAAAGTTCATTGAAATCCGTCAATAAACATTAGAGATCGAATGCAGTCCTAAAATTATTCAAATCACTCATCAGCAACGTTTCGGTATATTTAATACCATTAGAAGCATTAGAAGCCTGATAATAGTATAATGGTATAATGGCATTATATAGTTGCTGTTTTAATAATGTTTGGATCGCATTTCGAACCCCCAAGCTATTCTGCCAATTTCGATATAGTAAGGGTTGGTGTACAGGACGACTTGAAGAGGTACGACTTATCGTTGCGTTCGAAACCCTCAAATTCAGACAAAACTCACGAAAATGCCATCAAAATCAGATAACAAACTCTGAAAATATAGCCCGCCCGGTCAAAATCCCGAAGACGAAAATCCCGAAAAGATCCCGAACGCCAAAATCTCGAATGGGCCAAAATTGTTCCAAAATTATTTTACACATTATCCTTCATATAATTTCATTCCTTTCAGGATTTTGAACATTCGGGATCTTGGCTTTTGGGATTTTGGCTTTTCGGGATTTTGGGCTTTCGGGATTTTGACACATTTGGGATTTTAGCTTTTGGAATTTTGGCTTTTCGGGATTTTGGCGTTCGGGATTTTGGTTTTAGGGATTTTGGCTTTTGGGATTTTGGCTTTTGGGATTTTGACACATTTGGGATTTTGGCTTTTGGGATTTTGGCTTTTCGGGATTTTGGCTTTTCGGGATTTTGGCGTTCGAGATTTTGGCTTTGCGGGATTTTGGCTTTTCGGGATTTTGACACATTTGGGATTTCGGCATTCGGGATTTTGGCGTTTAGGATTTTGGCTTTCCGGGATTTTGACACATGTGGGATTTTGGCTTTTGGGATTTTGGCTTTTCGAGATTTTGGCGTTCGGGATTTTGGCTTTCGGGATTTTGGCGTTCGGGATTTTGGCGTTCGGGATTTTGGCTTTTAGGGATTTTGGCTTTTCGGGATTTTGACACATTTGGGATTTTGGCTTTTCGGGATTTAGGCTTTCGGGATTTCGGCTTTTCGGGATTTTGACATATTTGGGATTTTGACACATTTGGGATTTTGGCTTTTGGGATTCTGGCTTTTTGGGATTTTGGTTTTCGGGATTTTGGCTTATGGGATTTTGTCGTCCGGATTTTGGCTTTCCGGATTTTGGCTTTCGGGATTTTGGCTTTTTGGGATTTTGGCTTTTGGGATTTTGACGCATTTGGGATTTTGGCTTTTGGGATTTTGGTCTTCGGGATTTTGGCTTTTGGGATTTTTGGTTTAAGGATTTTGGCTTTTCGGAATTTTGGCGTTCGGGCTCTTGGCTTTTCGGAATTTTGACACATTTGGAATTTTGGCTTTTGGGATTTTGGCTTTTAGAAATTTGGAGTTCGGGATTTTGGCTTTCGGAATTTTGACCCATTTGGGATTTTGGCTTTTCGGGATTTTAGCGTCCGGGATTTTGACTTTCGGGATTTTGGCGTTCGGGATTTTGGCCGGCATCGAGCCCATTCATTTTATTTTCATTCACAGCTTGAATCCAGGGTATAGAGCAAGGCAAACATAAAAGTTTTCAACAAATTGTTTTGAAATATTGGATGATTGCATAAGTTCGTGGGCCACTTTCACAAGCGCTATTAAAGTGTATCCTATAACTTAACCCCGTCATTTTTCTTAACTTTTTTGCATGTACTTGAAAGAATATAATATTTTATATCCCTATAATGCTAAGTATCCTTCAAATAAGTCGATATGTCCTTTGGAGGGCTTTTCCAAAATGCGGGAAAAAACGGGCCTTTTGCAGCATTTAATGTTAGGCGAATCTTGGCGAAGGTCCAAGTGATAGACTTCCACGGAAAAGCATTTTAGGTGCTTATTTAGATCATGTTCTTCGTCTTATAGAATGATTAAAATGTGTCTTGAACAATTTCGAAATAGGGATTTATCCTTCGGAAGGTCAACTCCATTTTAAGCGGCCTTTAACATTGATGACGATATTGAAGACGAAAATATAAAGAAATTCTGAATAAAATGAATATATATCACAGTTAATCGAAATTAGTCAATTTAAATATTTTATGGTTCATTTAAACATTAAATTTTGCAATTTTCGTGTTCACTAATTCCCTAATTATTAGATAAAGAAGTTATTTCTTTTTTTAGTAGCGGACTCCGTGCTAATTTGCTATAGACGTTCAAAAAACAAAATAAAATTATTTACTGCAGTTTTGATGGTTGAATTGAGCAATAAAATTGCATAGCACTGTTTGTTTTGTTCTTCCCACATAATTCCTCTAAATATTGCCTGTTAAATTGTCCGATAGTAAAACAACACCGATTAAAAAAAGTACTGGAAATTATCTAGAATAATTTTCTCCTATGAATATTCTACAAATTTTAACGCAGTTGTAAAGCTGTTTCAGACAAATCTCAATTATTAAAGAAAAAAAACAAAATTTTCTATTGCCCGAGATACGTAAGAGGGAAAATGGGACCATATGAAAGTGGGACACCTTTGAAATTGGGATTTTTCACCTAATTTTTAAATAAAATTGAGCCTTATCCTGATATAATTTAGGTGCACAAACAGACTGAGCAGCTAAATTACATTATGATATGGCTCAGTTTCACTTAAAAATAAGAGAAAAATCCCAATGTCAAATGTGCCCCACATTCAAAAATGTCCCATTTCCCAT
>NC_077223.1:20786299-20841025 GCF_024763615.1 Phlebotomus papatasi | reverse complement strand
GAAATATTTGAGATAGAATGTTCATATTTTGGGATTAGTTTCCTACAGGTTAATAGATGATTTTTTTGAAAAGAAATAATTTTTATCTATTATTGGTGCGCGGGGAGCCACCCTCAAACACGTGTCTTAACGGTCACTGAATTTAAATCCTATTCATTAAATCATTACAAATTCTATTGATTTAAATAGAGTAACTATCCAAGAAAACACATTGGCAACCAGAATTCAAATCAGGAAAGAGGATGAAGGTCAATTTTAACAAATTCGACGGGATGTCGCATTTTCCGTCCGCCATTTTTAGCAAAATTTTTGCATGACTTTACGTGAAGCGAGAAAAGAACAACAAAATGTATTCCCATCTCTGTCGGGCTATTTTTTCCAAGTAATTGAAGGACTAAAGTAACTAAAAATCCATTCCCAACAGAAACTCGAATATAAATTGCCTTGTAAAAAATCATCTAAAATCACTCAATTTGCGTATGATGTATAATACCATGGTAAGGAATGGGTTAATAACCTGGGGCGCCCCTTGCGGTCAATTTGTGAACTTATCTATACCGTTAATTTGTGGGATTTTTCGAGACCTTTTGATTGATTATTCATTGATTAAATTCTGTTGATAAATCTCTGAGATATAAGGTTTAAAGTTTTGATTTTGAGCTATCATGTTTCAATGTCCTCCTACAAATGTTATGCATTGTAAAGACATATGTTTTTATGTCCATTTCGAGATTATGCAGTCATTTAAAATATTTTATGTTACAATTTATTCTTTCCCTTAAAAAAGACAATATAAATGCTCACATTTCATATGAGAGATTATTGTTCTTCTACGAAAATAGTTTTTTTTTTTTGCTCTAGAACTTTTCCCCTATGATTTCGAACTTTGGTCCCGGAACAAGAGTTGTTACCTATACCATGGTCTATTCAATGATATACAGTAGACTCTCGCTAATTCGGCTCTTTTAAGATCGGGCAACTTTTTAATTCGGGCAGCAGTTAAATTTGAAAAAAAGTTTATCGACATTTCGACAAGTTTTCGAATGAAGATAATATTCTCAAATTTGGCATGTTTCGCCTTAGTTATGATGTGATTTTGCATTATAAAGGGGGTTTCATGAAATTTACCATAAATATGACTATGCAAACTTAATATTAGTATGCGAAAGAACAAAAAATCGTTGCATTTCAAACAATTTGATTTTGATGCCCGAATTTCTCTCTAATTCGTATGACATTTCGATCCCAAATGCCCGAAATTGAGAGAGTCTACTGTAGGTCTCATTGATGGTCGCATCCTATAGTAAAAATTCCTTTGTTTTGATATTTCCTGGCATCAGCTCATTTCGATGGTGGTCGATGAAATTTCGAACAATGAATTTAAATAGAGAATTTTAACGGATTATGTGATATGGAACTGTCAAGAAAAGAGCAATTGACCGGGCAATTGCTTTTTGCTCAAGGTACTTATATTTAGCCAATTTCACTAAAATATCATTTTCTTTTTAAAGAATATTGTCTCACTCAGAGAACGGAAAAAACATCAAATTGATGCAAAAATTGGTTTGGTGCCGCAATTTTTGAATATTTTTTCCACGTGTGAGCTATGAAGGCGTAAAAAGGCAATGACCATGTAGAAAAGCCTAGTCTGTTCGATGTGATTATATACATATACAGGAGTAAATCAGATTTGTCAAATCTGATATTTGATACCGAGCTTTTTAAGTTCGAATGGCTGTGTTCAGTAATAACCTTTCCAAGAGGCAAAGCCAGTCCAAAGCCTAGCCAAACCTATTCGAAAATCTACTGGAAGCCTAAAGTACAAGTTCACACACTCGCCGCTTTAGCGCTGATTGTTCTGCAATTTAGAATTTTGGGATTCTTTACAGTTTAATCGTCAACAATTTCAACAACAGTGTGTAAACGTTTGATACAAGGTTTGCTTCTTCATTATAAGAATGATGTCTGGCAATCATGAAGTTTTTTTTAGATTTCCACTATTTTAGATATCCACTTTTATGTTCCAAAATTTGAAAGATTTATGGCTCCGTTTATTAATAATCTTTCGAAAAGACAAAGCCAGTCCAAAGCCAAGCCAAACTTATTCGAAAATCTACCGGAAGCCTAAAGTGCAAGTTCACATACTCGTCGATTTAGCGTTGATTGTTCTGCTATTTCGAATTCCGGTATTCTTGACACCTAAATCGTCAACTTCTTATTCTCTTCTTTAAAGTTTTTGTAGGGGCCGGACGTCTCTTGACATCTACACATCCCAAAATCGTCAACAATGTTAACAATGTGTAAATGTTTGCTGTAAAAAGTAATTTTTTGTGGAATTTCAGGATGACAGAACGTTTGAATTGGAATTTTTTAAGATAAATGTCCACTTCATGAAATTTAAACGTTCGAAGGCAAGTTCTCTCTGATATACCTTCGAATCGGTACAGAAAAAAACCTCAACCGGAGAGAGCTCTTAAATCGGGAAGGTTATTTATTACTGAACGATCGAAATACGTCACAAATCAGAGGTCTGCTAAAATATTTTTTGGCGCCCAGGGAGAGTGTTGATTTTGCAAATCCTAAATTCGCTACTGCTTCAGTCAAACAAAAAGAGCATGTGTTGGCATCCCCTCCTTACATTTCTGCAGCAGCATTAATCCTCACCAGCAATTGGACGGAAAGAATAAATATATATGGGGATTTATTCCGTGATAAGGCAAAATTACTTAATGAGCAGAGAATTAAGACAAAAACTCTCAACACTAATTTATGGGATGAATAATTTTTATTGCTTCCCCCCACCCTTGCCACTCATTCGCACCTCATTTACGGGGGGAAAAAAAGTAAATGGAAAAGTCAGAGAAGCGGAAGGAAAAAAACACTAATGCTTCAGGTATCTCTGAATATGATTCACTTGTCGAAATGAAAAGAAATGAGAGATTTTTCTTTGATATATGTAAGAAAAAAAAAAAAAAAACAAAGAAATACCATGGAGATTCACAAAGAGAAAACTCGCAAGAGGATATGTTCTATTTTAAGAATATATACAAAAGAACATAACTTTTGAATGATTAATCAAATTTTTAAAGGATTTTTTTTACTTATAATAGTTACATTCGCCTTCTTTCGTAAGATACAAATGCATTATAACTTACTTCCTCTTAAACATATACCGGGAATGTTTTTCCTTTTATAAATATTCTACATCAAAATTCTGCTTCATAATAAAATTAAAATCTTCGTTTTCAACTTAAAAAAAACTTGGTTGAGTTTTGAATAATTTGTAGTAACTTTGGCAAAAAGCGTCATTCAAACATTTAAGAAGTTAGAGAACTTTGAAATAAAAGGACTTTTATGCTTAATTTAATAGTGGTATCAGTTGGGAAACTTTCAAGGGTTAGCATTGCGAAAAATTTCTCATCAAACTTTCCTCTCGATTACTTCACAGATACAATATTCCCAATCACAAGACGCAATTAATCGCAATCGCTGGGTTCCTGACTTTGGTAATTAATTATTTTTCAGGCTTTAGAAATTTATTGGCTACCTTAATAACAAAATACCTGTTTAAACTTGGTAAAGAATTCAAAGTTCTTGTAAAAGTAATTAAGAGGATGTTAATTTTTATTGCTCGTACTCCACAGTGAGAGCGTAATATAGAATCCTTTTTTTGATACTTACAAATTATGTGAGACACATTTTACACTGTTACAAAACAGCCGATTTTCGCGATTTTTTCAGTTTAACCGGTCTGGAATCTAGATCGGTTAGTGGTAGTGAATCAAAGTTTTTGATAACGCGTCTAAGGGCCTTGACTTGACAGATATGAGGATTAGCCGAGAGACAGCATAGCGTAAATATATTAGAAATAATGGTTAAACTACATTTCCATCATTTTCCACTAAGTCGTCTCTCGGCTTAAGCCGTAAGTGTGTCTAGGGCATAAGTATTTGAATTGAATTGGATTAAGTGCGGATTCAAATCAAATGTCTTCGAATTTCGAATAAATTCTAATAGCTAAAGAAATAGAAATATCAAAAATTGATGTTTTATTCAAAAATCAATTCTTTGACTTTAAAATTGCGTTCGCAAAATTCTTGGGTGATTTACGAACCGGTTTGAACAGGTTTAAGGTGGTTTCCTTAATTACAAGATCAAATGAATCGATTTTTCTATTATAGATCCAAAAAAATCATCAGCAACATATCAGAACAACAGCAACAATTCGAAGGATTTTCGAAGATACAGAGATGGAAGTCAAAGAAAGCCGGTAGGATTTGTAAGCGCTCGGACAAACTTCGAAAATTTTTAAGTTCGTTTTTCGACATCTCTTTATTAAGATTTTGTTGAATTAGGCAGAATGATAACAAAAGGGACAGATAATCCTAACCGGCTTATGTAGGTGAGATTCTTAACGTGAGCTAACTCGGAGTGCATGCAAATTCGATTTAGAGCTGAAATTGTGAGTCGCCATTCAGTTATCTTGAATCAAATTCGTGAAATTGTACAAATTTTGCATTTAAACCAAAATATCAAGGATTTGGATGAACTGACAGAAAAGTGTTATATGGGTGAAATGTAGACCAGAATGTTCTCTATAATTTTCCCATAGAACATGATCTCATCGATTACTCAGAAGCCAAGATAATCGAGGTTTTTTGTTTCTTAACTCGTTTTTTCATCTAGAGTGCCCCAAGTAGTCATTTGTTGAACTTCAACCATATCAAAGAATTGTTGTATTTTGTGGGACTTTCCATTTAAAACCCTATTTTAAGTGTCTTGGTGGAGTAGAGGCAGTCAAATTGGCATCTGAGTGATTTCAAAGCGTTATTATGGGAAAAATCAATTTTTTCACACTTAAACGGCAAAATCGGAGTGATAGCGTAGTCTGAGCGGAAAATGATGTATGGACGAAATGTAGAGACAAATGTCCTCTACAATTATGTCGAAGTAATCATCAAAATCGGTTCAGCGACAGTCGAGATAATTGAGGTTATGTGATATTGAAATTGGTTTTTCGACTGTGGCGCCCCTGGTGTTGGTCCTACGAAGTTCAAATATTCTAGAAAGTTGTAGCATTTGGTGAGATCTTTCGTTTAAGCCCTCACTCATCAAAATCGGTCACATAGAACCGGAGATATGATTTTTTGAATTTCGTGAACTTTGACCACTCATATCTCCGGTTCTATTGAAACCACAGCGCACATACGCACCATTTTGGAAACGTCCTAGACTGGACTACAACATACTAAAATTTCATTAACTTGCACAATGCCGTTTTTGAGAAAAATGATTTTGAATTTCGATGAATTTTGACGCTATCGCAGCGCCACCTGTGGTGACTTTTTGAACTTCCATCTGAAAGTGCTCATCGAGACGAAACCAAAAAGGTAAAATTTAGGTCGCTATGTTAATTAGAACCGGAGATAGAGGCCGGTCAATGTTCGAACTTTGACCCCTTATAGCTCGGGTCAGGGGTTATGGATCGACTTAAGGTTTTTTTTGTTTGATAGGTATAATCAACGGCTACAACATACTAAAATTTCAGCCCGATGCACAATGGAATTTTTGAGTTATTTAACTTATAAGATTTAAAAATTTTCTTTTTAATAATAGCGCCCCTAGCGGTGGTTTTATGAACTTGCGATGTTAGAAGGGGAAGTGGCATTTCACGAGAGCTTTCCAAAAAGTCCTCACTTTTTAAATTCTGACAATTATAACCGGAGTTATGGCCATTTTAAGAAATTTTTTTTGGACCCTTATAGCTCGGGTCAGGGGGGTCGGGGGACCTTAAGTTTGGTATTGATGGAAAGCCCTAAGGTCCAGCTATAACATACTAAAATTTGAGCCCGCTCGATGCCATAGGGGCTGAGCTATTGAGAAAACAAAAAAAGGGGGGTCTTCAAAATGGCGGAAGGAGGGGTGGGGGGTGGGGGGTCTATGCACCAAGTTGCAATTTTCACCCGATATATAACCTTTGCCGAAAACCGCAAGTCGATATCTTTTTTAGTTTAGGAGCTATTAAGCTCCAAAGAGCGGCCGGCCGGCCGGGAACGTAAAATAGCCACATATATATTCGTGATCAGGAAGTGCTGAAACACATTTTGGCCAAGTTTGAGGTCGATCGGACGACATGAAATTTTGTTAGGATTATAGTAGGTGAGATTGTTAAGAATCTCACCTAAGAACTTATTGACTGGTTGAAATGTTTAAAGCCTTATCCCTTTCGTCCAGTAATAACCTATCCGATTTGAGGGCTCGCTCCGGTTCAGGAGGTTGAGATTTTTTCTGTACCGATTCGAAGATAAATCAGAAAGAACTTACCTAAAAACTAGTTGAAAGTTCGAACGTTTAAACCGACGAGTTACACAAAAGTGAGCAAGTTCATTTAAAGGACATTTATCTCAATAAAATTGCAATTCAAACGTTCTGCCATTCTGAAATTCCACAAAACTACATAAAAATTCACCTATTGCTGCAAACGTTTACAACACGCTGTTGTTAACGTTGTAACATGCGGCGAGTATGTGAACTTGCACTTTAGGCTTCCGGTAGATTTTCGAATAAGTTTGGCTTGGCTTTGGACTGGCTTTGCCTCTTCGAAAGATTATTAATGAACGGAGCCATAAATCTTTCAAATTTTGAAACATAAAAGTGGATATCTAAAATAGTGGGGAACTAAAAATAAACTTTATGATTGCCAGACATCATTCTTATAATGAAGAAGCAGACTGAACGAGACCCGAGTCATAACTGCAGACAAATTGGCCATGAGATGCTCATAACGTGGACAACCATGAGACTAAGAAAAGAACCTCTATGTAAAGCCTTCAAAAATCCAAAAACAACAAGATCCTACCGATACCCGAAGAAAAATTACGAAGAAAAATAGAGTGCAGGAGTAGCTTTACTTAACCAACAAACGGTATTTGCCGAACTTCGTCTTCTTTATTGAGAAAATTCTTACAACATTTAATAAATCGTCAACGAACAAAACGATCAGTAAGAACAGTAAACATTCGAATTCGTTTCGAATTTTTGAAGATCTACTTGTAGATGGTAATAATGCCGGAACTCTTTCCGTACAGAAGTAGATCTTGAAAAATTCAAAAATCTATTTGAAGATCCAAAAAAGAGACTTTCTTACTTCTTGATAATTGCGCAAGGTAGCTGAAGGTAGATCCTGTTCGAATTTCGAAGTCCTCAAGTGTCAAAATGTGACGATCTTCACTGTTGTGAGGAAAAAAACAGAACAACGACGTTTACTGTTCTTGTCCCAGTATTTAATCAGTCCATAATCACTGAGTAACTCTTTTGCGAGCTTTTTAGTGTGATATTTGATAAATTTTCCCCAACTTGTTCGAAAATTTATTATGAAAATTCGAAATTGAATTTGAATTCTTCGAACTTCAACGATTTGTTGTGCAAATAGAGTTCCATTTACCTTTTATCCAAGACACTATTGGAGAATCAAAATCTACTTCTGTTTGGGCTTAATCTATAAATCGGTGAAAAATGGTTCAGTGAAAAAAAAACTGCATAAACTCAAACCTAAAAACACTGTTTTCCGAATTTTGTCATGAATTGAACCGCAAAAGAACTATTAATAAATCAATAAAGGAAAACTATTTTTGAGATTTTAGGTTACAGTACACCATCTAATTCGAGCACTCCACAAAGTTGAAAATGATTTGCCACCCGTTTTTTTTTTTCTTTAGGAAAATTGCTGCGAAAATTCTACTTAGTTTTAATTCACCTCCAACCCTTTGCTGTGATGAAATTGATTTCTCCAGAAATTCCTTAACCTATCCTCTCTTCTATGTCAAGTACCTTTGCATGGATGAATGGAATTCGTGAGAACGTTCCACACGATTGCTTCAAACTGAAGATTTTCGTTAGACTACCCAATTAATTTCTCTGTTCATCCTTCCCGGAAATCTATCACAAGATGATGGTAAGGCGGTTGGGGGCGGGGGGGGGGGGGGAGAAATGGGGAGAAAGAGAAAGAGAGATTGAAGAGTGCTACTCACTTTGACATGGAATGTGTAGGTGGGAATCTTTTCGTGATCCAGTACCATGACCGTTTTGATGGCTCCCGTGGTGGAGTCAATGTGAAAGAATCGCCTGGGGAGAGCCTCGACAATGTCATAGTGGAGAAAGGCATTGACACCAGAATCTGCATCGAGTGCCCGAATAACAAGTGGCTCACTATTTTCCACTACCACTGATGCATTGGCTGTGGCATTTGCCAGGGTCACGAGGACCAGAGAACCAATTGGTGCTGCCTCAGAAATGGCCCCCATGTACATGTACCTCTCGAAGTTGGGTGCATTGTCATTGCGATCGAGAACATGGACAATTAATGAACATCTCGTTGCCACTGAGGCCATATTTGTAGCCTCAATGGTCAAATTGTAGAATTTCTGCTGTTCATAATCCACATTTGCATTTGTTGTCACAACACCAGTCGATGGATTCACAAAGAATGTGTCATTCACATTTCCCTCCACAATCTCATACACCACCGATGACGTACTTCTGGCATCCAATTGAGCCACAAATGTACCAATCGGCTGATTCTCATAGATTTCAGCCGCAGAATCCAGCCGTGAGAATTTAGGCGGAGCATTGTCTGCCATATGAACCATTATATGAACAGGAATCTGCGTAGACAACGACGGTTGTCCTCCATCGCTGGCTTTCACCTAAACACCAAAGAAATCGCATTTGTTCACTTTATCAACAAAAAAAAAAACCAATTCAATTTCAATTCATTTATAATGGTGCAATCCGTTCAATCCAACATTTATCATGTATAAACTGTTGAATTAAAATACACCACAAATCTCTGAAATATCTGCATTTTGCATTAATTTGCAGCCAAAACCATTGAAAATTCAATACAATTCAGATTAATTAATCATTCCAGCCTCTATCATCCTTTTCTCCAAATATACTGCACCATTGAAGAAAAGTCTGTTTGGGAAATTGTGGAAAATTGGGATATTTATCTCTGTGCAAGTTATTATGTAAAGTTTATTTAGTGTTTTAGTGATAAAGGATAAAACATATCTGTAATTTTGCATTACAGCCTGGCACAGTACAAATTAACAAGGAAATCCTGGGAGAGATATGAATCTGTATTAATAAAACCACTTTGACAAGTGGAACATTAATAGGCAAAAAAAACTGAAAATCATCGGGAGTGATTTAATAAAAAAACAATGGAAAATGCAGGGGCCCATCAAGCTTAATAAAAAGTGAAGCTATTTTTTACTTTTCCTTGTAAAAATTTTGCATCTATTGCACCGCGACTTAAACAAATTTGCTCGCAGTTCTTGTATAATTTTGGCGAGCATTATGGAATATGTATTTTTAGATAACTTTTAATAAATGATTTCGAAATATATCAGACTGGTAAGTCAATTCTCTTTAGGAAGAAACTTGCCAATAGTCTTCAGTGCCTCTATGCAAAAACGTATGGAAAAATGAAATGTCGAGAGACCCCTGGAAAAATGCCTGAATTTGTTGAATTTTAGGGATAATGAAATTTGGCCGATGCGTTTTTTTACCCCAAAATTCAATTCACAATCGAATTTGGATGCATTTCGAGTTGCAAGAAGTCCTAGGTCGCCTGCAAAGAATCACAGCTACCATAAGCTAATCTGGACTTATCACTGGTCATTTCCCATTCTAAATAGTTTGAGTACAGAATGCCAACAAAAGGAAAGGAAAGTTCATTGAAATCCGTTAATAAATATTAGAGAGCGAATGCAATCCAAAAATTATTCAAATCACTCATCTGCAATGTTTCGGTATACTTAATACAATTAGAAGCATTAGAAGCCTGATAATAGTATAATGGTATAATGGCATTATATAGATGCTGTTTTAATAATATTTGGATCGCATTTCGAACCCCTAAGTTATTCTGCCAATTTCGATATAAGGGTTGGGGTACAGACGAGTTGAAGAGGTACGACTTATCGTTGCGTTCGAAAGCCTCAAATTCAGACAAAACCCACGAAAATGTCATCAAAATCAACAAACTCTGAAAATATAGCCCAGTTAGGTCCCGGTCAAAATCCCGAACACCAAAATTCCGTAAGCCGAAATTCGGTAAGCCATAATCCCGAATGGGTTGAAATCTTCAATAGCCAAAATATCGAAAGAGTCGAAATTCTGAAAGCCAAATTCCCGAATGGGCCAAAATCCCGAAACACAAAATCTTGAATTCTTAAAAGTGCCATAGGTACTCCGACGATTACATCTGCGCTTGCTGGAGGCAAAGGGGAATTTTCTGTGTCTTGGGAAATTATTCTACACTATCTTCCATATAATTTAATCCCTTTCAGGATTTTTAACATTCGGGATTTTTGACTTTAAAAATTTGGGTTTTCGGGATTTTGGCCTTCAGGATTTTGACCTTCGGGATTTTGGCTTATGGGATTTTGACTTTTCGGGATTTTGGCTTTGGGATTTTGGCTTTTAGGGATTTTGACACATTTGGGATTTTGGCTTTCCTGGATTTTGGCTTTTCGGGATTTTGGCTTTCGGGATTTCGGCTTTTCAGGATTTTGGCCTTTCGGGAATTTGGCGTTCGGGATTTTAGCTTTTCGGGATTTTAGCGTTCGGGATTTTGGATTTTCGTGATTTTGGCTTTTTAGGATTTTGGCTTTCGGGATTTTGGCTTTCGGAATTTTGGCTTTCGGAATTTTGGCTTTTCGGGATTTTGACACATTTGGGATTTCGGCTTTTGGGATTTTGGTTTTTCGGGATTTTGGCTTTTCGGGATTTTTGCGTTCGGGATTTAGGCTTTTGGGATTTTGGCCTTCAGGATTTTGACTTTCGGGATTTTGGCTTTCGGGATTTTGGCTTTTCGGAATTTTAGCGTTAGGGATTTTGACTTTCGGGATTTTGGCTTTCGGAATTTTGGCTTTCGGGATTTCGGCTTTTGGGATTTTGGTTTTCGGGATTTTGGCGTTCGGGATTTTGGCTTTTCGGAATTTTAGCGTTAGGGATTTTGGCTTTTCGGAATTTTAGCGTTCGGGATTTTGGCTTTCGGGATTTTCGCTTTCAGGATTTTGACCGGCACCGAGCCCAGTCATGTTATTTTCATTCACAGCTTGAATCCAGGGTAGAACAAGGAAAACATAAGAATTGTCTACAAATTGTTTTGAAATATTGGATGATTGCATACATTCGTGGGCCACTTTCACAAGCGCTATTAAAGTGTATCCTATAACTTAACCCCGTCATTTTTTCTTAACTCTTTTGCATGTACTTGAAAGAATATAATATTTTATATCCCTATAATGCTAAGTATCCTTCAAATAAGTCGATATGTCCTTTGGAGGACTTTTCCAAAATGCGGGAAAAACGGGCCTTTTGCAGCATTTAATGTTAGGCGAATCTTGGCAAAGGGCCAAGTGATAGACTTCCACGGAAAAGCATTTTAAGTGTTTATTTAGATCATGTTCTTCCTCTTATAGAATGATTAAAATGTGTATTGAAAAATTTCGAAATAGGGATTTATCCTTCGGAAGGTCAACTCCATTTTAAGCGGCCTTTAACATTGATGACGATATTGAAGACGAAAATATAAAGAAATTCTGAATAAAATGAATATATATCACAGTTAATCGAAATTAGTCAATTTAAATATTTTATGGTTCATTTAAACATTAAATTTTGCAATTTTCGTGTTCACTAATTCCCTAATTATTAGATAAAGAAGTTATTTCTTTTTTTAGTAGCGGACTCCGTGCTAATTTGCTATAGACGTTCAAAAAACAAAATAAAATTATTTACTGCAGTTTTGATGGTTGAATTGAGCAATAAAATTGCATAGCACTGTTTGTTTTGTTCTTCCCACATAATTCCTCTAAATATTGCCTGTTAAATTGTCCGATAGTAAAACAACACCGATTAAAAAAAGTACTGGAAATTATCTAGAATAATTTTCTCCTATGAATATTCTACAAATTTTAACGCAGTTGTAAAGCTGTTTCAGACAAATCTCAATTATTAAAGAAAAAAAACAAAATTTTCTATTGCCCGAGATACGTAAGAGGGAAAATGGGACCATTTGAAAGTGGGACACCTTTGAAATTGGGATTTTTCACCTATTTTTAAATAAAATTGAGCCTTATCGTGATATAATTTAGGTGCACAAATAGACTGAGCAGCTAAATTACATTATGATATGGCTCAGTTTCACTTAAACATAAGAGAAAAATCCCAATTTCAAATGTGCCCCACATTCAAAAGTGTCCCATTTCCCCTTACTGTAAAGTAAAATTAACCATTGTCAATAATTTTATTTCATTTCTTGATCTTGAAGATCAAGATGAAAACATTGGCCTCAATTCTGAGACCAAGATCAAGAAAATTTCAAGATTTTGATATTCTGAAATCAAAAAATCAAGATCAAGATGTCAAATCTGTCAAATGTCTTGGAATCTTGAAATCCAAGACACAAACCGTGTGAATATCAAGATTTGCAATTCTGGAACCAATATTTCAGGATTTCAAGACGTCAAATTTCTTCTTTTCTTGAAATAATTCCAAGAACCTCTCGGAGGTGTTTGGAATTCTCAAGATAGTAACAATTTGAAGAGTTTCATACGGAAATTACTCTTAATGATAAATATTTCTATAAGAGATGGTACAAAAAGAGAATTACTTTGAAAAATACTGTATTTGACCTTCTAATTGTAATTTAATCGAAATGGTACGTATTTCGAGATGTACATATCAAAGTGCACTACTACCCTGAGGATAGGGGGAAGTGGGGCTACTTTGAGCAGTGGGGCTACATTATTATACGATTTTTTTTTGTATATTTCTAAAGAAAACTGCGCTTTAACTTGATTTAGTTTGGGTACACTAAACAATTGTGGATTCAAATAAAATATTTGTAAAAACCAGCTTCATTTAGAAATAGGCGAAAAATCGTATAATAATGTAGCCCTATAGCTCAAAATAGCCCCACGTCTCCCTACCTGCAAAATAATCACATCTTGCATAAGCATTTTTTGGTTTATCACAGACCACAAGTTTGGTTTGCACTTCCTGAAGGGGAATTCTGTAACGCTCTGGAAATGCCATATGATAAATTGGGTTCGAATCTTAGGAGAGCTTTCTCGAAAATGCGATTCTGTAGTCGTGACATTGCCATTTCAGTTCACGTGGCAATGTCAGAAGTCACATATTTGAAATTTCTGGCAATTCAAATGACAATGAATTTTGTTAAACAAATAAACCAACACATACGTATTTTCATAAAATCATCAAGTAAAGGGATATTTTTTAAATTCAATGAATTGCATTTTCGAACTCATAATATGACAATAAAGCTCGAATGGCATTGCCAAGTTTCGAACTCACGCGTGACAATGCCACAAAAATTACAGAATTCCCCTACTGTACTCCCGTTTATGGCCTTTCATTTGTTCAATTTATATGACGAAATTTCAACAAATTCAACAGAGGAAATGAAGGTATTTGTCAGAAGTGACGTTTCGTTAAGTGTGGAAAATCCTGAAGTCTTGGTTCTTAGCTCGGACATTTTAAGTTCCATAAATACTTAGCATGAAAATACGAAATCTTGATCTTGGAAATGTTTGACAGCTTGAAATTTTGATCTTGATTTTGGTCTCAGAATTGAGGCCATTTGTTAGATTTGGGGTGCATAATAATAATATGGGTATAATTATGGTTATTCGCAGGTGTCTCGGCTAAAAAGTTTTTCAATTATGCTGCTTAATAAGCTCTGTTTAATAGAAAATGTTTTATAACTTGTTAAAATATGCATCAGCTCAGCGTTTTATCGATATTTAATGTGATTCAGCCTTTAACCGTAATATTAGAGAAATGACAGGGATTTGCAATGTTATAGTTCACAAGTGTTTTAAAGTCACAATGCAATGTTCGTTAATATGGAACACAATGGTTCATTGATTCACAAATTTATATACTGCTAATGCAAATGGAATGTGATCCTAAAAGCGTTTATATACTTTTAAGCAATAAGGAAACATTTATCCGGAAATTCCAATTTAAACTTTTGCAGCAACATCGAAAATATCATAATTAAATGTCAAGTGTATTGTTTTATTCATTATGATATTAATTTTAAATCTGTATCAAGCTGAAACTCGACTAATATTTTGTACTCAATCAAATAGCATAAAATTATTGTCAATTAACAAATTTTAAATCCAAAAACTTTAATCATACTAAATTAGTAGGAAATAAACTTAAAACCAAAATGGCAGTAAAATGTTATTTCCGTCGTCAATTACAGACGCAATTTGATCAGTAAAAAATAATCAATTTTGATTAGTAGAAAAATGGATTTTGGTAAATAATTTTATTTTATCAAATTTGCTCAATATTATTAAATTTCTGTTAATAAAACAGGAAAATTTAAATATTAAAAAAAGTCATTATTTAATTAAAATTTAAAAATGCTAGACTTAATGATTTAAAAAATATTTTTATGACTTCTGCACACTTTTTAAATCAGAATAATTTCATAAAATTAAAAAAAGTCACTCCCTTTTCTATAGCAAATGTTGTTGTTTACGACTATGTTCGATTTTTCGGAACACGTTTTCTTCATTTTAAAATCACAACAAATTTAATTTGTTGGTTGTATGCACAGAAACCAGCTAATTTATTAATTTGTCGTTTATGAAATCATTCTAGTTGGTTTACTTATCAAAGAAAAAATAGCACTTTTCAGTGTGATACCTGTCCGCGTCTATTTTTCAAATAAAAAACCTATCGCAATTTAATGGATCGAAGATTTTCCTTCTTAAGGTTTCCAAAAAAGGGACGTGAATTTGGATTTCATGAAATTTTACTGATCTAAAAGATGTGCTGGGGACATAAAGTTTTCTTTATCTCAGAATTGGAGGGCATTTTTACCAAAATTTATACCATTGTGCTGCAATTTACGCTTTTCCGAATATTAAAAAGGAATATGTCTTGGATAAAGCCAATATGGTGTGCTGTCCAAGATAAAATTAAGAAAGAAAAATTAAGTTCCCGAAAGTTATGAAATGTTTAATTTCTGCAATTGTTTATGAATTTTCATGTTTTGTAAATTATTTTTTGCGCTATTGTCACCAAAAATATTTTGTTTAACTATTCATTCAAATGAATAAATTCATATGAAACATTTTTGATTTATATTTAGAAAAAAATAGAGAAAATTAACTCACCTGAAGCATATACTCGGAGACTGAAGTCATGTCCAGTTCTTTAGCCACAGCAATAACTCCCATTTGTCCATCAACACTAAACACACTTCCAATATTACCACTCACTATTGAATACGTGATCTTAGCATTATCCCCAAGATCTCGATCCGTAGCATACAACTGAACCACCATTGACCCAATACTCGCGGTTTCGAATACTTTCCCTTGAACAATTCTCGTGGTGAATTCCGGCGCATGATCATTGTAATCAATCACTGTTATCACAACACGCGCATAGTTCTTTTTGGCCGGAGTACCACGATCACGCACAATTACCACTAAAACATGCTCCTTCAGCATCTCCCTGTCTAACTTCTGCACTAGAAAAACTCCCCCTGTTACTGCATCCACGCGGAACATCTTGAGCGAGGAAGGATCCTGGGCAGCATGGAGACTGTAGAAGAGCTTCTTGTCAGCATCGGCATCAGTGGCCTGAAGCTGAAGGATTTCTGTCCCATCCTCAACGCTTTCAGACACATTGACCCGATAGATGCTTTGGGAGAACTCTGGACGGTGATCATTGATGTCCAGGACAGTGACGTAGAGGAATGCGTGACTTACGTGCACGCCATCCGTCACCGAAATCGTGAGATTGTACTCACGCTGAATCTCCCAATCGAGCTTCTTCACTAGCAGAACGTTCCCATTGTCGCGTCCGATGAAAAACTCATTCCGATCATCTCCGGAAACGATATCGTACCTGAAATCAACAGTTTCCTCACTTACCAAATCCACAAATTTCATAGTTAGAATTTGTGCTTAATTTTGAAATTTACAACAAAGGAGAATGAGCAAAATAGAATAGAATAGAACCGAGACTTTAAGAATTCTTTTAAGGGGTTACATGGGTGTCTCAGGTCAAAAAATCATTTTTTTTATTTTATAGTATAACATTTGAAAAATATTTTCTGAAAATTTCAAGTCAATCGGAGTAAAACTCTTGGAGGTAGAGCAGTTTTAGTTATGCATTCCGCCCGCGCGCGCATATTGTTGTGAAACTTTAAACGAGTTTTTCTCAAAACACCGTTTTACAATGCGGTAGTCAAGACAAGATTACTCAGAGTCTACTGAACCGATTTTTCTGAAATTTTGCATACTTGTTTTGAGAAGTATTATCTACTGTTCAAACAAAGAAATTGCACTTCCTTTAATCAGAACCATTTTTACAATATAAAATGTGTTGAAAAATAGGGTAAAAATTGATACTTTTTTCTACAAAAACTTTTGCCAAAAATCCAAATTTTGTTTTTTTTTTTTTTCAAAAATCCTTCGTTCACCCAGGGGTCCAACCAATCCTCTAACAGAGTATATTTGGTTTTTTGATTTCAGATGAATCTACTGGGAGAAATCCTGCCCACCGTAAGGTCTGCTTTTTTTTGAGGAATGTTACCGAAAATCAGCTACCAACGGCCGAATTTTCAAAATTTTTCAAAAAATTTTTGTTTTTTAAATTTTGTTCTAAAGTTGACTGTTTCATATCCCAAAAGTTGGAATTCCTAAAATATTTTTGACACAATAGGGTAAATTAAGCTAATTCAAAATCTGCTTCAAATGGAAATTTTTCGCTACCCCAAATGGAAACGTCATTGTTTTCATGTTAAATACAGTACTAAATTATTATATTTACATATTTTCTATACCAGAGTTTCATTATTTAGTTAAGTTTTCTCCAAATAAAGCAAAAATCAATTCATATTCACAAATTTTAATTTGTTAATTTCTCAGAAAAATTAAAAGTGTACCTTTTCCCCATCGAATTTTTCATCGATCGACTATGTTTTCCAATGAAAAACACAATGAGGTGACTGTTATTTATTCGTTTTGTTTAACATTTATGTCATATTTCTGCCTAATTTTGGTTAAATCAAGTGCTAATCTTTATTGTTAACGGTACGTGAAGTTTTCAAATGAAATAATTACTTATTTCGTGAACAAAAAGGGGTTTTCTGAAGTGTCTCCAAATACTTCAATATAGGAAACCCCGGAAATATGATTTTTTTGGAGAGATTTTCCTGTTGTTTTAGATGGAAAAAAGAGAAAAAAACAGGAATAAGAACGAATCCTGCACTCAAGAGCAACTCAATAAAGTTTTGGAAGCCTTTCGTCGTGGTTTCACTTACACTGCTTGTCTCCAATTAGAAACTTTCCCTTATCTCCATTTGGATTAATTTGTTTCCAATAGAAGCATTTTACGCTCACTTTTTTTTCTTGTATTTAAGAAGTTTTCAAATTATATCTAAAGAATTTTCACTAAACAGTAACATTGTAGAAGAGTCAAGGAGCAAATTTATGTAATTCTTTTCAGAAAAAATATGAACTTAATGTGTTGAATCTTCTGTCAAAGTTAAAGCGTCTGGAAATGGTTTTGAATTAGGACATTTACCCTACTTGTCAGAAACCTCTTCACCAATCTCATTCAATCTCATTTTATTGAACTAATGGGCAGGTTACCATTTACACAGATTCATGACTTTACTGAAGAGACTGCAAGTTAGTAAGGTACTGGAAGTCTTTCACTATTACGTATTAAATACGCCGTTCCCAATTGAAAAATTCTCCTTGTTCCCATTTAGGTCAACTCATTTCTTAAAGCACTGTTCTGCATTCTCGTACTGTAAATCCGGGTGATCTTGGCCTTGGGAGGTGACTTTGTCCCCGTGTTGTTCGCAAACTTTTCTTTAATTCTATATCTTAAATTTTTCATTCAGAGATCGCAAATGGTACATCGGATGACGTAGGCTATCCCCAAGTACCAGAATTGAAGAAAAGCTTACAAACAGCATAGGGACAAAGTCACCTTTTTAAACTATGATTAGAGATATTGCTCTACTTGCTGGTATTCTAGAAGGAGGACTGAATTTATGGGAATTTACGGGAAAAATTATATTTATATCTGTGTTGAATCTTGTGTCAAAATTAAGCCAATAAAAAAGGGTTCTTAATTCACAGAATCTACTCTAACAAGGTTGTGATTTTTAATTAGGATATCGTTAATTTTTCAAGGAGTGACAGTCTGTTTTTTAACCTGGATCTCAGCAATTCTTAAATCATCAATATCTACAAAATGGACCTAGGGATGAATTCTGAGATGCGTGAGTTTTTCACGTGAGAAACTCAAGATTTTTAGATCGTTGCCTGTAAGCATTTGGTGAAGCTTTCACAAAAAGTGTCACGTAAAACACTTACAGCATCTGAGAATTCATATGAAAGTTTTTACAAAAGCTTGACAAAATGCTTACTAAAGGTGATCTCATAGCCGTGAATTTCTCACGTGAGAAACTCACCACCTCAGAATATGCCCCCTAGTCTTAGACGACAAATTTATCCGTCTCTAATACATTTTTGCTCATCCTCCTTTATATGGTCAATTGAAAATGATGTTCTAACATATTTTTCAAAATGAAAAAAAAAATAAACTTCCTTGAATTCTTTTCAAGGTAAAACAATCTAAAGTAGCAAGCCTACCGAGCTTGACGATAAAGAATCTCAGCTGCCATAAACTTGTTCAAGCTTATTATTATTTTTGTGTTAATTTGGGAAACACAAAAAAAAATCAAGTAAATCTCTTTTAAATTACCATTTATCAATATTTTATTATGACTTATAATATTATGTGTGAAATGTTGCATTGAATGTCGAATATTGAGTTTTTTTTTAAATTGATTTAAAATGTATTTCAAATCTCTATAAAATCGGCTTAAAGTTATTGTACTTTATTTCCCAAAGGGATTTAAATAAATGAAATAAATGCACTAAATGAAAAAAAACTCACCAGAGACTATCGTCATCCTCGTCAGCAGCCTGAATGAGGGTAACGAGAAAACCAGGCTGGTCACTCTCTGTAACCTCCACATGCTGTTCCGGATGTTTCACATGGGGCACATGTTGAGATTCCGTTGGTACATTTACCACCAAGACACTAACTCTTGTGGTTTGAGCTCTTTTGGGCACGCCATTGTCCTCAGCTCTCACGAGCAGATCAAATTCCGTATCTACCTCGAGGTTCTTTGCTGCATAGACAATTCCCGTATCTGGATCCATCCGGAACTTGGCCTTTCCTTTGCCCGATTTCAAGGCATAGGTCACCCTGCCATTGTCCCCAGTATCTCGATCGATGGCCAGCACCTGGAGAAACATCCCATTTAGCCCACACGGCAGATTTCGTGGGTGAGAGGGAGGAATAAGAAAATGAGCAGAAAATTAAGTTAATGCCTATGACAGAATAAGGGAGGAAGCGGACAAGTGCTGCGGAATTGCCGTACGAGTAAACACATTAAAGTTTGAATAATTATCATAATTGTTGTCATGCAAAAGGATGACAAAAATAGAGTTATTTATCATTGAACAAGCTTTTTTTTTCCTTCAGCTCGTAACTATTTCTTGTGGCCTCCTTTTTTGTCATCAACACAAACACACAGAAAAAAAACTATTTGGGGTTAAAGAGTCAAAAACTACACAAAAGAGGGTTAATCAATGAAAATAGCGTCAAAGCTGAAAGAATTCTAGATGGAAAATAGAAATATTCTAGCACACAAAAAATTACAATTTTTGAAAGAATAAAATTTAATAATAATAATATTTTTTTTGAAAATGATAATAGAGGGCACCCTTTAAAATTTTAAGCTGTAAAAATGACGTTAATTTGACGGCCTTTAAACTGACAGGTTGCTAATTCTTCTTCTTATTCGATTTAACGTTTTATGCCAGTTCTAAGCTAAGATCTATTATTCAAGCAAATTCGCAAACGATATTGTCAATTGTTAATACACTATGATTAATATTATCACGAACAACAAAATATTAGAACTCCACAGAAAAAACAAGTTGAAATTTCTGTACGCAGCTCTCTCCGATATCCAGCACTTTGGATATCGGACAGCTGCCAAACACTGATTCATCTAAAATTCACTTTCCTAAATTAAGGAAAATTACTTTAGAAAATTTTCTCAATTTAATTTGTTGTTAAAAAGGTGGAATTTATTGAGGAAATTAATATAATACAACAATATTGAGGAAACATCAGAGAAAAATAGTTCTAATTCAGACTATATTCATTTTTACAAAATTGGCAGCAACTTGAAGAAAGAAACACGATTTTTCTACCAAAAAAGATTGACCATCTATCTGAGCAACTAGAGTTGCCCGAAAACAAATTTACCCTCCGATCGCACATTGCTGCGGCGCTATTTTGTATTCGAAACATGGTCCTCTTAAATTAATCGATTCATAAGCTAAGCCACAAAAATTCACAAAAAAGAACGATAAATAATTTATAGTGATTCTGGTAGATGTTACCCCTTAAGACGATTATCTACTGAACTCTTCTTATTTTATTTTATGTCACAATTTGTAGAACTTTTGGGAATGAAACTAGGAAATTTTACCTCGTGTCAACTAATTTTATACTAATCGTTAGAAAGTTCAACTTTTGACTGAAAGATTTAGTTTTTCCTCCAACAGTCGTTTTTAAAAAAAATACTACAATATTCATGTTACTTCCATTACGCACGATAATTTTAGTATTCTATTCTCTGTTGTGCAAATGAATGGGATTGAAAATGACAGATAAAAACCTATATAGCTGTCTCTGATATCCGGCAGATTGGGGGACAAAATGACATTTAAATTTTTCAATCTGGATAACAATTTTTATATTTGGTTTTGTTTGAATTTATATGGCCAACGTACAATGACTTTTGATTTGCAAACATGTTTTCGGAGCTTCCTGTGAGAAGGAGTGAGCTCTACATTAGTTATCTCGCTCTCTCTCGTAGAAAATTTGAAAACATGTTTACAAAACAAAAGTTATTGTGCGTTGGGCAATAGTCTGTCAAGAAAACCAACAGAATTTTCTTTGTGGTGTGTTTACGATTGATTTTGCATCACAATTATGCCCAGCGTATAGTAATGTTTGTTCGTAAACATTTTTTAAAAATGGACTACAAGAGTGAACGGGATGACTAGATCTAGGTCAAGATTTACTGCCACTGAAATAAAAAAAAAATTACAAAACAAAAATTATTGTACACTGGGTATTATGCTCAACGCACAATAACTTTTGTTTTGTAAACATGTTTTTGACATTTCAATGAGAGTGAGTGAGATCCAGATCTAGTCATCTCGGTCACTCTCACAGGAAATCTTGAAAACATATTTACAAACAAGAGCTATTGCGCGCTGGGCATTATGCATCGTAAACTTTGATAAAATAAAAATTTAGACACGATGAAAAAAAATGTATGCTTAGTAAAAAAAAAAAAATTTAATTCATGAACCGTCAGTGTTTGACATCTGTCAGCCAGATATCGAAGAAATGTCTTTGGATATCGGAAGGGGTTTCTTCTCGGTAGCTTAATGGGTAAATTGTTAGCTTTGTGACGCAGGGGCAGAAACCCTTGGTTCGATTTTCTTGATTGAAGCGCGTCCGGTGAATAATTAGAAAATAGTTTTTCACCGTCCTTTAGGGCTACAATTTGAACGCAAAAATGTCAAGAAGCAAGTATAAATAAAGATAAGGGAGCAAAGGAGATGGACCTCGTATGTGAATAAGAGTGAGCGAAATGGCTATATGAACCTGATTGAGTCCGACAGCCAAAAATGTAAAAATGGGGAAGACGAAATGAGTTGTGTTTGACAGCTGTCATCCGGATATCGAAGAGCCAGATATCGGAGAGCTGAGTGTATTTTTTTTAGAGACATCAAAACAAAATAACATTTCAAAGTTGAATACAGAACAAATAGGGTAAGTGTGCCAAATTTCGGTATAGTTGCATGCAAGCGCCAAAGTCTCATGTTTGAAATGTAATATATTTAATAGAAATTGATTTTTTTCATTCCTTCTACTTAAGGAGTGTTGCTTAGAACCTTGTAGACAGTTTATCGTAATTATTTACATTAAAAACATTCTTAATACATTTTAAAATGAATAAAAATGTAGACATAGGTTTTGTGCCCTATTTCGGCCACCTTCATTCTCACAGTTCCTTGCCCTTCTAGAATTCTTCAAATGTCTTTTTTACGTTATCTCGTTTGTCGAAGCTACATTTTTAGTTATTCTTTTGCATTGTATAATCTCTGGAGTAAGTAAAAACTAAAAATTCATGAAAATTCGAGGAACAAAAAAGGTGGCCGAAATTGCAAGCTGGCCAGAATTAGGCACACTTACACCTCTTCGACAGGGAAGCCCTATTGACACTTTTGTCAAATCTTGAAATTTATTTAATGTATCTAATAAAATGTAAGTAATATGGCGTTTTTTAATTAATCTACGTTTTTCGTTAAGGATAAGTGTTCAAGTTTTGTATTCTAAATGGTACAAAAAATGGTGTCAATAGATCCTGACACGAGTTCTTAAAGTGTCAATAGGTGTTCCTTTCACCCTAATATGAGCATGTAAATTGAATATGAATACGCAAGTAAACAAGAAATCGTTGCATTTCAAAAAAATTCATGCCTGATTTTCTCTCTAATTCGGGTGACATTTCAGTCCCAAATGCCCGAATTTGAGAGAGTCTACTGTAAAAAAAAGCACCAATTTTCCTACATTGAAATGCCCCTTGATAAAACCACATAAACATTTAATAAATTTCATAATATAAAATCACATTGACAAAGTTAGTGAAACACGGTAAAATTCTGAACACTTGTTAGAGTGAATAAAATTAAATATTCCCTCTAGATGAGGGATAAATCAGATTTAGTTGAAGAAGGTGCAAAAGAGACTATCAAATAAATTAGATTTACTTGTATTGAATGAAGAGCAAAATAAAATATATTTACTGAGTCAGGAAAAAAATCCACTGAAAGGCAAAAAGAGCAACTCCAACAATGAATTGGCGCATTATGATTTATTTAATCCAATTATTTATTATTTTGATTGAAATCTCTCTTGATATTTTTTTTATGGACTGTGTAAGTGTTGTTTTTTTTATGGGCATCACCAAGACATTTGGGGATGAGTGGTGAAAAAAGGGGGAATGTCCAGAATGAAAATACCAAAAGACGGAATAGTAAACAAACTTTCAGTGAGGGAATGTGAAAAATCTAACCCCCCAAAAAAATATATATATTTGTTCTGTACACACTATGAGAAGAATGTGCAGAAAAAAGGAGTATGAAAGTGCAATTGAGGTGGAAAAATTTTATTATTTACACAGTAGGAGCATTAGTGGGTGAAATTGTTGTTTGGGGCTCACTTTAGGCAGAAAAAAAAGCACCCGGCCAAGAGGGGAGACCCCATAAAAAATGTTTCCTCAAACATTAAATTAAAAGCATGTGTATTTTCCACCAGACATCCCCATATGATGGTCTACATGAAACCATTTTAGCCCATTTATCATGCATTTTAATGATATATAGCCACCCTCCTGGTACAAATTTCTCTCTTTCTCTCCACTCATATGGATAGAAATTATGCAAACGAAAACGATTATAATTGCAATATTGCTGATTACGATCGTTATGCCTTTTGATAACGGCCCAATATAAAGTACAAACACACATGAGACTAATTTTCAATATATAATATTACAATATATTTAAAACCAACACCCAATAAAATTTACTTCAATGCCAAATATTTACCTAAATGGCTGACATAAAGCAATTTCAGCAGGAAAATCATATTAAATTGAACTCGAGTATCTCATTAACATTTAAATAATTATTCAAATATTCTTGCGTGTATAAAAGCTAATGCATCCGTTGTACTTCCATCAAATATCCCAAAATATTTTTTTTTTATAAACCAAACAACACTCAAATTAAACCAAACCGTCATTAATTGTAATAAAATAATCACAACAAAATGATTCATTAAAAATTAATGCTAAAATTTTAAATAAAACATGAAACAACAGAGAAAATAACCAGTCAAATGCATCACAAAATCATATAGGACAAAAGCACCCATTATGGCTACTATACTCTGAATGAAAAAAGCTCGTCACTCTTTTATTAAAAATTTATCAAAAGGATGTTTGGTTAAAAGGAAAATTGTTCATGTAAAATTTGAAATGACAGTTCTGTCAAATCGACGGCTATGAATATAAAACGAATAAGTCACAAATAGCCAACTTTACAGGAGAGCCATTTTGAGTTTAGATTTTACAGGCTGAGTATAGGGAAGACTGGGGCAAAACTTGTCAAAACGCATATTTAATTCTTTCACAAGCTCAAAAAAAACTTAATCGTTTTATAATGAGCATATCCTTATAGGAAATTTACTGCTCTACAACATTGCAGAGGACTATTTTCCTCTATCTCGAAAGAAATGTGATTTTCGAATCATTTTCTATTGGCTCGGGCATACCTTTTAGTTCAGGAAAATTTCATGAAGTCGAAATTCAAATTTCTTTCTTTCTCACGTGCTTTGCATATGACTATCTCATTCCTTTCGCTCTCCTAAATTCGTTTGAGCTAAATAGAATTTGTTGTGACGTTTAAAAAAAAGAAGAAGAGTACGAAAGAATGAGATAGGCATGTGCAAAGTTTTTAAGAAAGAAAAGGATTCGAACTTCGACTGTATGAAATTTTCCTGATCAAAAAGGTGTGCCGGAGGCCTAAAAGTCGATTAAAAGTGGAATATTTCCCAGGAAATTTACGCGGATTGTATATGGGTTTTTCCACCAAAGAAAATGGAGAACAAATTAAGCTGTCACATCCATCTCATATTTTCATTTCCTTGTTATTAAAAAAAATAGTACCACGAGGATTTTAATATGTTTTATTGAATCAGCGATAACGAATTTACACTTTACATAAGAAAAAGCTATCGTACAAAAAAAATTATTATCCTAAAAAATACATTCCATGAAAAAAAACACGTATATTTTAGGTCTGCAGTCTGTTTAATGTAATCACTTCACTATTATCTACACAAAACGCAGCGTCGCATAATTAATAATATTATGGGTAATACAGAAATCACTAAGATCTTTGCATAAAATTTGCGAGCAAAATAATTCATCTATTTTGTAGCGCCACAAACATTTTCTAGCGGTAAAACGAAAAAACAAAAGTATGGAATTTTTTTAAAAACTGTATAGAAAGGTAGTGGAATTTTCCGTGGAATTATTCCTTGGATTTTCCCAGGAAATAAGCAGGAATTTTCCTACAAAAAAGGGGGCCTGTTGCTTTTGGAGAATATTCCATGGAAAAAACCAGTGGAATCCGCGGACGTTTTACGTTTAATTTTCCATATAAACTTTCCATGGACTTCCACTCGAAAGTGACGCTGGATTTCCATGGAATGTTGTTCAAATTTTCCAAGGAATGGCCATTTTCTATGGCATCTCCTTGGAAAAATTCCATGGAAGACTGCGGAAATTTAGCGTCTAAATTCCATGGAATGAGCGGAATTTGACGCAAAATTTCCAATAGAATTTCCACGGAAGTTTGCTATGGGGGTAGATCAAGTCACCTCGCTTTTTCAGGAATCTTCCTGAAAAAGGGGGTATATTTCAGAAAAATCCATAGAAATAATAGTAGAATTTTCAATATATATTTCATGCTGTGGAATTCACTGACGTTCCACGTTTGGTTTAGAAAGTCTTTGGAAAGTGACGTTGGATTTCCATTGGATTGTTGTTCGCTTTGCCATGGAGCCCTACAATTCTAAAATATCATCCGTGTGAAGATTCCATGGAAATGTCTTCTAAAATGAAGCGTCAAATTCCATGGAATGAGCGGAATTTGACGATAAATTTGAAATGGAATTTCCGCGGCCATTTGATACAAGGTATACCTATGGGAGTGACTCAGACGAATGGATCTAGAGATCATTCACTCTCATAGGCAGATTTGAAAATATATTTACAAAACAAAAGTAATTGTGCAATGGGTTTAATGCTCAATACACAATAAATTTTGTTTGTAAACATGTTTCCAAAATTTCCTATGAGAGTGAGCGAGATGACTAGATCTAGATCTCACTCACCCTCACTGAAATGTCAAAAATATGTTTACTAAACAAAAGATATTGTGCATTTTGCATAATGCCCACCACATAACAAACATTGTAAACATATTTTCGAAATTGCCTATGGAAATCAGGCGTACGAATGAATCTAAAGTTAATTCATTCTCATAGGCAATTTTGAAAATATATTTACAAAACAAAAATCATTGTGCACTGATCATAAGTGGTGTTCTAGCCCTACAGTGAAATAATCAACACAAAGTGATATAGGTGAAACAGAAACAATGTCTATATTTGCATAATTTATCCAATGACAAAAAACCATTGAACTATAAAACCTCAGATTGGAGTAAAGCTATAAAAAAAATAAGCGAAAAAACAAGTTTGCAAGAGGACGAAGAGTAACTATGATGAAAAAAAGGTCATGCAAAACAAGAGAAAATGCAGAAATTAACAAAATGTTCAGTGGTGAAATAATTTAATTGAAACCCCGTAAAATGCTGCAAAAATAATTAAGGTAGTTTTTGCTGAGAATGAGTCTGATCTTTTTTTTTTAAATAAAAAATGAAAAAGTGAAAGAGGACAAAAAGAATTCGATAATGAAATGGCTGAAGCCCAGAAAAAAAATTTACAATGATAAATTTCTATTTGGAAGTGTAATTAAAAAGCTTGATCAAAGGAACAAATAAAAAAATAACATGGAGGGGGTTGCTCACCCAATGATTTGCATATTTTCGAAATTTTTAAACTTTTGTAAAGCTCGTATTGTTGAAATGGTTTTTGATACGATTCGAAAACTGAATTATATCCAGAAATAAATGTTTCTAATTGACATTTTGGAGTATTAAAAAAAAAGTCAGATCTTTAAGCTCTTTATCTCAACATTGGTTGACTTGATTACTGTGTTTTAAAAATAAATGCAACTGGGATTAACATTATTAATTTGTGAAGTTTCGAGATTTAAGCAGTAAAAAAATTTTAAAAAATCTTTAAAACCTTAAATTTTTAAAATTGCAGGTTATTTCGATATGATTTTCTCGGTTTTGGTATAACTAAATACCGTGGGGCAATTATACACAGTTGAACTCTTTTTCAGAAGATCATAGTCAAATAAATTAAACCCCGTTACTTTCGGTTGGGTATTGACAATCTAAAATATATAGCACAATTCCGAGAGAAATCCGGAAAAGTTAAAATAACATTCCGGAAATGTTTATTTTACCCTACAGTATTGATCCAAAATCGGTGTAAATATTACCCTTTTTAGATGTATTACGGGTTAAAGCTACCCTTTTTCATGTTAATTTTAACCTTAAAAAGGTGTAAAATTAACATTAAAAAATGCTGATATATTTTTACACCTAAAAAGTGTTAAAATTCTGAGGAAAAAAAGTTAATTTTGTTATCTCTATGCGTGAAACTGTCCCACCCTTCCGCAATTAGAATTATATAATTTCAACAGCCTATATCAAGGCTTGTTAACCCTAAATGCCTTATAATAATAAAATTTTACTAATCTTAGTTTCATATTCCGTATTTAGAAAAAGGCCGTCACACCAAAATCTCAAAGTTCAAAATACGAAAGAAACAGTTTTTCGTATTTAAGAAATTTCTTGGAGCTAACTCTGAAGGTTTTTGTAAAACACAAAACTGTAATTCTCTTACAAAAATTAACTTGAAAAAAATGTTTAAAGGTAATAAAAAAAAATGCATTATTGAAAAGATGCAATTTATAAGAAAAAGTGAGCAGCCTCTTGGAAATAAAGAAAAAGATGGGATTTTGGAAATGCAAAAACACATTAAATTGAAGTGGAAAAAAAATTTCTAGCATAAAAACATTTGTAATTTTAATGGTTTTCACCGAAGCATTTCGAATTGGACTTTTTTTTTCTTCAAAATTTCTTATTGTTACCCGAATTAGGGGTGTAAGTCCCAAGAGATCATCTTTGGACCAGAACTCCCAGGCTTCGGTTGTCTCATCAATAGCAATCAAATCCACACCGTCCATCCCCTCAAATCTATAATCTCTATCGTTGCTGTAATCATCGTTCTTTGAGGGATAGAAGCGCCAATTTTGTGGTCAGGACAGTGAGGATGAGAAGAGAGAATAAAGAAAAAAAGTAAGATAATTGTGAAAAGAGCAGCACCACAAAAATGAGGTGTAGAGAGATAATTGGAAAATGGAACAACTCTCAGGCAATTTTCCCACATAAATAAACAAAGACAACCCTTAGAGATGGAACCATTAGGGTCAACGAGGTCAACTTTTTTCCGCCCGACACGTTCAAAGGAATGATGCAAATTGCTCAATTGCTCTGGCAATATTTGTCGTATTCATCAGCATTTAATTTAACCCAATTAATTGCAATCCCTTTTAGCAATTTTTAGAGAACAGATAACTGCTACACACTTTACAATCTCGGACTAAACATGTTTCAATTCATGGAATCAAGTAAGGGAGAGCGGGGTTAGTTGAGGCAGGAGTTCATCGAACAAGGTGGTTTTTAGCTAACAGAATTGATAAAAGGATTGTTCAAATATCGACAAAGGTAATATTTTTTAATGTCTCGATTTTCCTCTATGTATTTTGTACCAATTTAGGGGAATGTAAGTATGATTCGCACAGAGTGAACATTCAAACGATGCGAATTTTCTCTTTGTTTGCAAAGAGCTGACCTACCATTTCTCATCCCGCTTCATGAGCTTAATAATTAACTATCTTATGGCTAAGAAATGACGAACTAGAACTTTGCAAACAAAGAGAAAATTTGCGTTGTTTGAAGGTTCACTCTGTGTGAACCATGCCAACATTCCCCTATAAATAATCAAGATTTTCTTCAATACCTTAATTCGTCTCAAATTTTCAGTGAGTCAAATAAATTTAGAAGAATATAGAAAGCATTTGACAACGCAGGTTCGACTTGTAAAGAGGGTTAGAATAAATGTCCTAATTCAAAACCATTTCCAGACGCTTTAACTTTGACAGAAGATTCAACACATTAAGTTCATATTTTTTCTGAAGAAAATTATATAAATTTGCTCCTTGACTCTTCTAGAATGTTACTGTTTAGTGCAAACTCTTTAGATATAATTTAAAGACTTCTTAAATACAAGAAAAATACGCGAGCGTAAAATGCTTCTATTGGAAACATATTAATCCAAATGGAGACAAGGGAGAGTTTCTAATTGGAGACAAACAGTGTAAGTGAAACCGCGACGAAAGGCTTCCAAAACCTTGTTGAGTTGCTCTTGAGTGCAGGATTTGTTCTTATTCCTGTCTTTTCTCCTTTACCATCTAAAACAATAAGAAAATCTCTCCAAAAAAAATTATATTTCCGGGGTTTCCTATTGAAGCATTTGCAGACACTTCAGAAAAACCCTTTTTATTCACGAAATAAGTGAAATAAGTGATGAAAACTTCACGTACCGTTAACAATAAAGATTACCACTTAATTTAATTAAAATTAGCCAGAAATATGACATAAATATTAAACAAAACGAATAAACAACAGTCACCTCATTGTGTTTTTCATTGGAAAACATGTCGATCGATGAAAAATTCGATGGTGAAAAGGTACACTTTTAATTTTTCTGAGAAATTAACAAATTAAAATTTGTGAATATGAATGGATTTTCGTTTTATTTAGAGCAAAATTAACTAAAAAATGAAACTGTGGTATAGAAAATATTTAAATATAATATAATTCAGTACTGCATTTATCATGAAAACAATGACGTCTCCATTTGAGTAGCGAAAAATTTCCATTTGGAGCAGGTTTTGAATTATCTTAATTTACCCTAAATACATTTGCGGCGAAATTGAGAACAGTTGTGGCGAAATTGAGAACAGTTGCGGCGAAACTGAGAACAGTTGCGGCGAAACTGAGAACAGTTGCGGCGAAAATGGAAACAATAATCCAGCATGGTCTTTAATTCAATACCCGACTCTCACTCAAACGATTCTTTGCACTAAAATAAACCCAAATTTCTTCTACCGTATAAACGTAGTCATGGATAATCTCGTTAGAAATTCCAGGACAAAAAACGTTAGCTTTTGATTTATTATTCGGCCTTTTTAATTGAATTTATCCTGCTTTTATTTCCCTTCAAAATCCCACACACAAGTGTTTCTTGTTTTGTTCTCATCCATACAATCCATTAGTAGTCAAATAAGAAAAAAAATTTCCCTGGAAACTCTTTGATGGACGAGAAATGCAGTGAAAAGGAACAAATTCTATGCTGACGAGACACACGTTACATTCGAAGTGTGTCTATTTTGGAATTCTTCCCACAGTTTTTCATGAATAATAAAAAATACTTTTTTTTTGTGAACATCCCTCAAAATTGGCTGAAAAATTCAATTTTCCCGTTGATTTTTCTTATTGACTCTCACATAGAAAAGCTGAAAACAAGACTGACAAAGGCATTCCAGAGCTTTTCGTGTGGCTATTCCATTGACATTTCAAGATAAATATACCAATACAGAAGCAGCAATTTAATAAAGCATGAACTGAGCATCAATTAAGTTTTCATTAAATGCGCAAAATTTGCAAGGAATTTAACTTTATAAATTGAATGTCAATGAGCAGGAATTTCTATAGAGACGTTGGCAGATAATGTGAAATTATACCAGTTCTTGACTATAAATAGTCTTTGATTAAAGAGAATATATCACAGGCTTATGAAAAAAAATTATGGTATATTTAAATTTTCAGAGAAGCTACAGTCCTTAGAAGTTTAGAACAAAACTTATGAATTAAAAAAAACTTGAGATTTTCAGTCAAGGACTTGTGCCTGAATGAATTAGAAGTCTCTTTAATCAAATTTTTGAAATATTTATGAAAGATTTTATAAATATCAAGATCAATAGAAAAGTTGAAAAAAACTTCACAAAATACTCATACTATAACTTTCTGCAACATTTGTACTTAGTAGGATTAACAACAGGAGTGTTGTAGTCGCAAACATTTAATTTTAATTAGTAATAAGGTCAAATACATAAAAAGGAATATTGGAAAAATATGGTATATTCGAAGCCAGAATGTTTGCGAAGCGTGAAAGCCCTCCCCTATTCTAAATATTTATCCAAATCCTAAGCCACAACTTCGTTAAAAATCTGCCTTGATAAATTAAAGGGCCTATAAGGTAAGAGTTTATAATTTTGGACATTTTCTAAATTTGGACACGTTGAGGGTTAATTTGGACACTAAAAATAAATTGTTTAAAATTATGGATTTTTATTCCAATAATTGATGAATAATGAATTCTATCTAAATATTTGTTCTTTTTGGAAGATTTTAACACTAAATTCGTTATTTTTGAATAAGATTTTAGTTAAAAATTGCTTGGTTGAAACATCAGTGTGAGCAATTGCTTACGAGAAATATGACAGAATTTCGTGTTTACTTCAGTCTTATTTAGCTGTGGTGTAGTAGTAAGAATTTTTCCTCGATATTTTTAAGTGATATTAAATATTCATTGATTATTGTGTTGATTCACGTTAATGGTGATTTGTACATTTGATCTGTAGGAGAATTCTGTAATTTTCTTGGCATTATTACGCGCATGGGCATGACATTTCCTATGTTTCCCATATGTTTCTAGCGCGCCGAAAAAGCTTTTGAGTTTATTAGCTGTTTTCTGTCATTGAAGAATGAATTATCAAAAAATACTAATACAATATAAAAGCCAATTTAATAACGAAGAGGCAACCGAAAACCCTAAATTGGCAATCTACGTAGTTTTGAAGATATCTTGTGAAATGTGTACGAAAACTGGAAAAAATTTACACTAAAACTGGTCGCATTTTTCAGAGATAATGTCACCCCCCCTGATTACGCGTGAGTTCGAAACCTGACAATGAGTTCGAAAATGCAATTCTGCGATTTTTTAATGAAATCCCTTTACTTGATGATTTTGTGAAAATACAGTACGTCTTTATTGATTTGTTTAACAAAATTAATTGTAATTTGAATTGCCAGAAATATCAAATGAGCTCAAACAGAAGTAGATTTTGATTCTCCAATAGTGTCTTGGATAAAAGGTAAATGGAACTCTATTTGCACAAAAAGTCGTTGAAGTTCGAAGAATTCAAATTCAACTTCGAATTTTCATACTAAATTTTCGATCAAGGTGGGAAAATTTATCAAATATCACACTAAAAAGCTGGCAAAAGAGTTACTCAGTGATAATGGACTGATTAAATACTGGGGCAAGAACAGTAAACGTCGTTGTTCTGTTTTTTTTCCTCACAACAATGTGAAGACCGTCACATTTTGACACTTGAACACTTCGAAATTCGAACAGGATGTAACTTATGCCACCTTGCAAAAGTATTAAAAAGTAAGAAAGTCTCTTTTTTGGATCTTCAAATAGATTTTTGAATTTTCAAGATCTACTGACAATGCCACGTGAGCTGAAATGGCAATGTCACGGCTAGAGAATCGCATTTTCGAAAAAGCTCTCCTAAGATTCGAACCCAATTTATCATTTAACATTGCCAGAGCGTTACAGAATTTCCCTCCTGAAGTGATATTTGTCATGTGAATTACGTTTTTCCTGTGAAAAATATGCAATTTTCTAACAAGGGAAGTATTCAAGTCATCAAATTCAGATAAATCTGGGGCTTTGCTCAACTACGCAGAAAGGCATCAAATTAAACCTGGTATATTCAAAAAGTGCGAAAAGTGTGTTAGGTGTCATTTTCAACTTTGGGGAATTAAAAAAAAATAACCAGATTTCGCACTTTTTGAATATACCACGTTTAATTTGATGCCTTTCTGTGTAGTTGAGCAAAGCCCCAGATTTATCTGAATTTGATGACTCGAGAACTTCCCTTGTAAGAGATTTACCAGTGAGGTGATACTCCTTATTTTGGACAGGTGTTTTTCTCTAAAAATCTCGTGAAATTTTAGCTTTTGTGATGACTAGGTTCTCTAAATGCTTGGAGAAATAAAGGAGCATCATCTCTATGAACGATATGTAGTGAGAAAAACCTTGAAAAACTCCCGGAAAGGCCAGAGAATGAGCGAATCCGCGAGTACTTAGATTACCGAAGTCAACTCACTTTAATGAATGATATAGCAAATTTCTGGACTTCTTGAGAGATTCTACGGTTCCCTTACATGAACAGAAAGAGGACTTGGTAAGATTGTTTCTTGAAATGGAGAACAAAGGGTTTCCTATTGAAGTGAATTAGCTGTCCAAATACACAGCCAAGGTGTAAAAATTTACAACCAAGTTGTCCAAAATTTGAGTCAAATTCACCTCTGCATAACAATTAATTTTTAAACTATTAAGACTAATTTTAGTAAAAACAAAGGCAATAAATAGCTTGCCAAGTTTTTAAACAACTCTTCTGAAAAGAGAGTAGCAAAAAATATCAATTACTTTTGAAAATATTGCACTATACACTTTTAACATTGATGCTTATAAGCAGCCTGTCCAAAATTATGAGCCCTTACCCTACGTCGTCGTATGGATAAACCTTTGGTCTGAAGATCGTATTAACCGTATTACTCAGTCCACATCCTAAATTCGACAAAAACAACGGGCGAACCTACAAGAACGATTAAATTTAAGAAAATTGGTTTATTAACAAAATTGTGTTAAAGTTGATATCTCTAACCGTTTGACCTGCAACTCTACGTATACGAGAAAAACAGATTGTTAACAATATATCGCTCCTTCGTGAAATTCAAGTAACAGGTATCAACAAGAGAATAACATCATCTGAGTTTGAATATCTTACAAGAATTTTGTTATTCACAAACGAAGAGGAAAAGTATCCGAAAATGTTTATATTCAATGAAATAAAATCGGGAAAATTTTCTGAATCAGTTTTTAGCTACACCTTAAGCATCCTCCATCTCTTTAAATGAAGTACATAACACAAATTCAATTCAAAGACTTTTCTCGCGGTGCGCAAAAATTCCCAAGGAGAAAACATCAAGAATATATACAGAAGGATCAAATTCTTAAACAACAAACCATGCAAAAAAAAAGAAGTATGAAGTAAAAGTTTTTGTGAATCCCACGAAAGAGTATAAAACTTTCTCCGCACGGCAACTTTCCGAAGAAATCAATCCATCAATTTTTCCCCAAAAATTAAAGTTCACTTCTTGACGGATTTCTTTTGAGGGGGATGGTGCTTAGATGGTTGGGGGACAACAGAGGAAAATTCACCTTCGACAACATAATGTTTCACACGCTTTCGTGAAGAAAACAAAGTTTTTAAGTTGAAGAATGTCTGTGCCACAATTCATGCTAAATTCCTTGCCATAAGACAATATGTTGGGGATGAATTTTCATGGGAATCTTCCTTTTTTTTTCATCCACTTCACGTGCTCGACGATGGGAAAATTTATGAATGGGATGTTTTCTGGGGTGGATCAGAAAAAAAAGTTTACACAACATTTCTAAATAATTGCCCGCTCTTTTTTGCTCCTTGTTTCTTCGGAGCACTTCAAAGACTCTTAACACTTCTTGTAAACCCCAACCCCAACACTTTAAATCTACCCCCATCCTTTGACACATTCTTTTCATCTCTTAGAAAAAAGCTCAAAAACAGGAATGATAAAGCATCTTAGCTTTGCGTAGTGCTAGAAAGTTTGATGCAATACCTTCAAAATTATTTTGCAATAATTGTGCGTAGAACAATTCATTTTCTCAATAGGGGAGATTGGGGCAAAAGTCACAAATTGAAAATTTGAAAATTCAATATCTTCCAAGATAGCGGCTTAATTTTTTTTCCATAGATGGCCTGCATGGACCTTCTTCAAAGTCGTAAGTTTCTTAGAATTCGAACAAGGATTTCAGAAAATAAAAAATATTGAAATTTTTAACCCTATTTTTAAAATGTTTTCCTTACAGCAGATATCAATTTTGACCTACTTATTTTCCAAAATTGATGCACTGATAAATATTACTTAAATGATTTGGACTCTTTGAATATGAAACCACTATCTATTTTAGAATTTTACAAAGATTCTTTTCTCCAGAAAGCCTTTTATTAAAAATGACCACTTGGGGTAAAAAGTAACAAAAGGTATGGAGCAGAAAGTAACAAAGACCGAAGCAATTTCTGATGTCTCACGGCGAGAAGAAACGTCATTTCCGTATCTCGTCGCTTTTTGTTTGCATTTGTCAAACGATTAGCAGTCTCTTGTGTGCTTTTTTCCAAAATGACTTGAAAAGCACTTTTCTCGTTCAGTTAGAGAAAACTGTGTTTTAAAAAGGTGTAGAGGAATAAATTTTCTATAAAAATATGTCACCTAGCTATTTATTAAATTTACGAAAACCCGTAATAAAGCAAATCAAAATATGATAATATCCCATACCTGGTACTATTTGCCCCAGCATTTTTGAGAATGGTCACAAAATTACCTTTTAGAAAACAGCTCCATAAATGTATTTCCTTACAAAATAGAGGAAAACGATTTTCACAAAGTTGTAGAGCGGTAAATTTCCTATAAAACTGCACTAATTAGAAATTTCTAGGGCGCTAGGGTAGCTTGTAAAAAAATAAAATATCCGTTTTGTGACTATTTGCCCCAGTCTCCCCTATTTTAATGATTTTCATGAATTATAATATTATATTTTAATAGTTAATCCAATTACTCAAATATCCGACAAAGAAGAATGGATCATATCCATTAAAAAAATGAGTTGTCCGAAACTTCAGCCGTCCGAAGGTACCACGCTTTTCCTGTTCTTGTGCTCAAGCTAGAGGCCAAACGGTAAGAGATTTCAACTTTACATCTTCAGCGACCCCTCCTTCATATGTATATATTCCCTTTGTAGGTCTTTCTCCCTGGCCAATTGTATTGATTTTTGGGTTATCTAAATCGGCCCCAATCGGTCTAAAAATACGTTTTCTAGAACGGTTTCTACTTTTGCATCTAAAACTCTGTACACTCTTAGAAAAATTTAGACATCATTACTAATGAAAATTAGTTAATTGTGTGATTTTTGTCAAATCTATTTAAAATAGTTCTCATAATTTTTAAACATTTTACTTATAATAAATTTATTAGTAGTGAGAGCATAAGGCAATATTTACGTGGATAAGTTGCGGAAATTATTTCATAATGGTTTCATATAATTATATTTGCTTGTGTTAATTAAATGAAATCGATGTCGTAACTAATATTGGTCACTAATTCCTTTTAGTAAGTAAATAAATGGGCCTATATTTTCATAAAGTTCTGACAACTTTTTCAATAGTAAAGAGTGGTTTTTTACTTATGTGTTGAAGCTTTTTCGAGCTATATAGTAACCACAACTAATATGATATAGTTATTACAGCCAATAAGATGGGTATCAACCACATTTATTTAGTTATTGGAACTAATATGTTAAAGTACCCGATACTAATCTGATTTAGTTATGATAAACTAAATGAAAAAGATACTGTAACTAATATTGGTCAACTATTTCATTTAGTTATCCTAGCTAATTATATGAATGGGTCTATGCTTGCTGTATTTTATAGTTTCCATTACTGTATATGAGGTAGTTGGGACTAAATTTTTCTAAGAGAATACGAAGGAATTATTCAATGCTAGTGTCGTAAATAAATTATTACATCCGTGGGGAGTTAAAAAATCGACTTGTGAAAGAATCCCCGAAGACCCCAAGTAGCTATCTTTAACCGTTCGTCCCCTAACACTAGTAACTCTCAAACGGACAAACAGTTTCCCATAATTTTGTCGCAAAAATTAGGTCGAAATAAAATTTCATCATTAAAAAAGAAGAAATCGTGATTTTAAAAAATCAATAGATTACATATTGCCATATCTGTTGAGCTCGAGCAATAAAAGTTCATAGAAAAGTTTTAGGCCAAAGTTGAATTGGTCGGAAAGTGAAGGAGGATGTCGATGAATAATATTCATATACGTCAGAAGAGGGTGGATTGAAAAAAAATGAGAATGGGAGAAGAGTTGTAAGATAAAATTCCCATAAAATCACTTAGTATTCAATTGGTAACTTTTTCACAGGCTTCTCCTCCATGTGCAATAAATTAGAGACATACACTCGGTGTGCTCACATTGGAAAAGTTGATGGTTGGGAAAAGTGTAGGCAAAAACGAGACCACCACCCCCCCTCTCCCCATCTTCCTCATCGATGGTTTTCCACATCATTTTCAACTGTGAGCTCCCATACCCCCAATCCATCTATGGTATTATCGATACCCACGTCTACTTCACCGACACGGTGAATGTACCAATTTTTAAGCCATGTCAGCAGATTGATCACATTTGATACACTGCTGGCAATAATCATAGCTCCACTTTTTCATACTGGAAAATCTTTGAAAAAAATTTTTTTTGGAAAAAAATAAAAAAATCATTTGAAGGTATTTCCAAACCGATATGAAAAATCGCCATTAGAATTTCATACCGTTAGAATTGTGAGTACTGTGATAGAATCTTTATCAAAATGCCGATTTTCGGGTGGCAATAATTATAGCTCCACTCAATAAATTTGGCCCCAGGGTATTTATTTTCAATCAGTGAAGGTAAATATCTTTTAGTAATTTAATTAATAACTTTATTAAGCTAATTAGAATCATTTTTATAAAGTTTTTCGTGAATTTTGCTAAAATTTTGTAAGAAAAATGTTTAATGAACAAAAATAAGGGATTAATTAAGGTCTTGAAAGGGATGGAAATTGACAACCAAAAAATTTCCATAAAAATGACAAGATCCTATCACCTTTCATCCTAATTTGTCCAAATAGCCGACATATATGCATTTTAAACCACTCCTAGGGCTAAAAATCTTCTTTTGTTAGAGGCAAAAGTGTGCAATTTTCCGAGTTACAGTCGAAAAAAACAAGTTTTCTACCGAAATTTGATGTAAAACAATGCTGACTGCTTAGTCTCATCGTGTCCTGTTGATTCCGCCCCAATCCAGAATTCCAAGTGACTAAGGGGGTCCTCAGAATACTGAAATAAAAAATTATCAAAAAGAAGCTTTTTGCAGTTTGATGAATAGAAGGTGTTTTACATCATTTAGGTGGTTTAAAATTATTTTTTCAGACAGAAAACAAGTTAAGACAAGATCTATCAATTTTTTTATTCGAAAAAACTAATTTTGTACCACTTGAATGACTTAAAACACCTTCTATTCATCAAACTGCAAAAAGCTTCTTTTTGATAATTTTTTATTTCAGTATTCTGAGGACCACCTTAGTCACTTGGAATTCTGGTTTGGGGTCGAATCAACAGGACATGATGAGACTAAGCAGTCAGCATTGTTTTACATCAAATTTCGGTAGAAAACTTGTTTTTTTTCGACTGTAACTCGGAAAATTGCACACTTTTGCCTCTAACAAAAGAAGATTTTTAGCCCTAGGAGTGGTTTAAAATGCATATATGTCGGCTATTTGAACAAATTAGGATGAAAGGTGATAGGATCTTGTCATTTTTATGGAAATTTTTTGGTTGTCAATTTTCATCCCTTTCAAGACCTTAATTAATCCCTTATTTTTGTTCATTAAACATTTTTCTTACAAAATTTTAGCAAAATTCACGAAAAACTTTATAAAAATGATTCTAATTAGCTTAATAAAGTTATTAATTAAATTACTAAAAGTTATTTACCTTCACTGATTGAAAATAAATACCCTGGGGCCAAATTTATTGAGTGGAGCTATAATTATTGCCACCCGAAAATCGGCATTTTGATAAAGATTCTATCACAGTACTCACAATTCTAACGGTATGAAATTCTAATGGCGATTTTTCATATCGGTTTGGAAATACCTTCAAATGATTTTTTTATTTTTTTCCAAAAAATTTTTTTTTCAAAGATTTTCCAGTATGAAAAAGTGGAGCTATGATTATTGCCAGCAGTGTACCATTGGCAGAACATGGGAGAAAGTTGTACAATTCAGACACTCATGACACTTTAAATCTTCCACAAATCGGAAAGATAAAGGATTCACGGTACGGCAAAAAATATTGAGGAAGCATCGAGAATTGCTGAGCCAAAGAGGAAAAAGAATAATCCATCTTTAGAGATACGAAATAACAGATAATGAAACGACAGACTAATCCTTCCATTAAGGAATAAAAACATACTGTTATGCTTTGCGATGCTTAGTAAGATTGCTAAATGCTACATATCAAATGCAAGTCAGTGAAATTCGGAATGCATAACGAAAAGCTGATTGGTATTAGGCTTTCCCCTTTGATAGAGAAAATACGAAAAGCATTGAAAAACGCATCAAGTTTTATCTATTCATTCTCGAAATATGATCAGTTTTTGTGAAAGAAAAAGTTGAATTTTTGGTAAAGTATTGAAACCACCTCCATATGGCAAGTTCTCTTTTTTTATATGGAGCTATTTGAAGCCTTCTCCTTTATTCAGCTCACAGAGCCGATAGGGAAAAGTTATTTAAACAGAAATCTAGTATATTTATCCCTCCACATGAATCAGAAACTTCCAAAAGTGGATCAGTCCCCACTTTTAAGTTATTTTGCGTAACGGTTGCAATTGCAGAGAAATTCCCATAGGGGAGACCGGGGTAGAACTAGCCAGAAAATGAATTTTTTCATTGCGTATAATTCGTAGAAAAAATGTTTGTATCAGGCTGATAAATATTTCATTGAATAAGAAGGAAGTTATTTTCTTGGAATAAATAATGGTTTCCTCAATATTCCTTCTACATTAGTAAAAATAAAAGGATCAAATTGATCCAAATTTGATCCATTCTTACAAAGGATGGATCAAATTTTTAACTCTGAATGCACATTTCTCATAATAGAACATATGAATTCGATCCATCCTTTGCAAAAGGATCAATTTGATTCTTTTATTTTTACCAGTGTAAGACAAACTACAACATGCCACTGTTTAATCCTATCCGTGGCTAATTCTACGTCTTTGTATGTAAAAGTTAGCTTTGGCTTAAACTCCACAGGCCATATGCCAGAGGGATCTTACAGAAAATTCGGAAACTTTACCACGAGGTACATAACCGTAGCTTTAAAAGAAAAGATTTGTAACACGTCAGACTGAATTTGATAAAAAGGATAAAAAGTATGCTAAAACGATATTACTTCCGAACTTGATAAAACCTTTTTGCATTACGTTAGATGGTGTAATTCGAAATTATGCCTATTGTGGAATTTTGAGATCTTCTTACTGTTTCAGATGGCCAAAGAGAAAAAGAAAACCACGAAGAAGTACAAGACTTTACATTTGAGAGTGTTTCATCGGTCCTTACTCTTTTACCATCTAAAATAGGAAATCTCTGAAAATTAGACATGATCCCAAATTATCCCATTTTACCCTATTTGAAACGACCAGAAAACAGTGATAAAAATGTTGAGAAATTGAGAACTGCTTTTACAATTCTCAAATTCCGGATTTCGGAATATTGAACAAAATGCAAATTTATTAGTGATGGCATTGGATGGGGAGTAGCACTAAATGGTGCACTATTCTGAATGTCGTCACGACACAAAAGCAGGTTCTAATCTCTCTTGAAATCTGTAGGGAGAAGTAGGCTACCTTTGAAATAGGGCTTTTGCTCTTATTTTAAAATGGCATCATCTAATCATGATGTAGTTTAACTTCACAATTGGTTTTTGCTGATAAATTATATCATGGTCTATGTCCATTTAAAAATAGGAGAAAAAACCCTATTTTAAATGTGTCCCACTTTCTCCTAATGTGGACTTCCGACTTAAGGCACAAGCCTATGGGGCTTAACTTTGTAATTTCTCAATGCTCAAAATTTTATAAAAATTTTGTCTTAGAATTGTGCATTAAAGGTAATGAAATCTTCATAAAAATCACTGAAATTGCTTGTATTTCATAAATTTCAGATTTTCGATAAGAGGGGCTAAACCTCTAGTCTAAAGACTGCTTAAGCTAAACCTCTAGTCTAAAGACTGCTTAAGGGTAGACTGTATACATCAAGAAAAGTAGACCGACTTAGGGCACAATGGGCCAATAGGTGTTAATCAGGAACCTATTTTAGTAAGAATGTAGAACTAGAGGACAGATGAACGTAACCAGCTCCAATGCGAATGTTATAGGGCCTGATAAATAAGTCTCGAAATTAAAAAGGTCTTTACGGAAATACAGAATACAATTATACAGTGGTGGATATAAGTATAATTCCACCCCATAATCCTTAAAGGAAACTTTCAAATAGCGTAAAACATGTCATGTTAATCAAACTGTTAAAAGCCCTTTTTGCAATAATTTTTAGTTTTCATGCGACAATGACCCAAGGTCACTTACGAATGCCATTTTGGGACAAAAGCATCAGAACATAACCAGACTAAACAGCAAGCATCATTTTACAATTAAATTTCGGTGGAAAAGTCCCTTTTTCCACTGAAAAGCAACACTGTTAGAAGCAAAAAGTCTTTTTGGCCTCTAACAACAGAAGACTTTTGACCCTTGGGGTACATTAAGAGGCATGTATTGCAGATATATTGTCAAATTTGACAATTATCTGATAGAAATTAGTTATTATGCCTTAGACACACTTACGACTTAAGCCGAGAGACGACTTAGTGGAAAATTAAGTTTAACCATTATTTCTAATATAATTACGCTAAGCCGTCCTTAGGCTAATCCTCAGGTCTGTCAAGGCTCTTATTCTTACTTCCTAAGATCCACTGCCACCAAGACTTTAATTTTTGTTCGTTCAACATTTTTCCTACGATATTTCGGTAAAAATTAATGCAAAACTTCAGAAAATGGAACTTAATTTATTAATTATAGTTAAAAATGAAATTATTAAAAGAAATTAACCTAAATTTGGTCAAAAACAAATACCCTAACGCTCAATTTATTGAATGGAATTATACTTATTTCCAGCCTAAAAAACACAATTCTATTATATTTCTTAAAATACTTAGAATAAAAAATCAAAATGTCGATTTTTTACGTCGGCATGAAAGGACGTTATGGTCTACCGGTCTACGTATGAATTTTTCCCAACATTCCTCTTTTTTTTGAGTTTCTTTAAGGATAAAGGGGTGGAATTATACTTATTTACACCACAGTATTACAGAGCATTAAATGCTTTTGATGACATGTTCATCGTACATTATTTTGAAAAAAAAAATCAAATAATATTTCTGCAAAATATTTAATTAGTAGAAACTGAAAATGATAGATAAAAATTGAAAATTGGATAGAACCGTTCTAAAGTTTAAAAAATGGAATAAATAAACACCCGGGGATTTTTTTTTTTTTTAATTTTCATTTTCCTGATGACTTTGGTATCGATTAAGTCGGCGACAGACGCATCTTAACACATCAAGCAGGTCATTAAATTGAAATTGTTTTTTCTAATTAAAATCAAGACTTCGACACATTCACATCAAAGAAAGAGGAATAAACTTGAAAAATTTTAAATTTAAACTATCCCCCCCGTCAAGGTTTCCCACGTTCCCCATCATCCCCTATACATAGTACTTTAAAATTTCTAACGAAATGATCAATTACGTTCAATTTGAACGTATTGAAATTTTACACCTTTGTTGTGCATTTTGCGTGCGATACTGCCAATTAATGCCACATCTCGTCGATATTCTATGACTGCCCCCCATTCCCATTATAAATTTTCATTCACACCATTCTTTCAAAGAGCCAAAATTTTGATGGAAAAACACACAAATTGGTGTCTATTGTATTTCGCGGGAAACGAATTGGCTGAAAATGTGGCTGAATGGGAGACTCTTGGGGAAAATGTAACGCGTCCCTTCCATTGTCGCACTTTCATACCTGAAATTTACCTTTTATGGAGAACACACAAGAGGGGCTATCCCTGGTATCGTGATACTCAGTAGCGCATATAGCAATTTTCCAACTGTTTTCCAACACTGAAGAGTTGTGGGGGCGAGTATGGGGTGTGTGCGAAAGAGAAAGCTCAATTATATGGGGCCAAAAGTAGCTTCAAGGAATTTGTGTATTGTATATATATCGCAATTTACTAGCTCTCTTCTCCCTTCTCACTCACACTTTATTGATTTTTCGCTATAACTGCCATCCCGTCTTTAGCACAGAGTAAAAAAAACGAAGTTGAATACTGCACACACTTTTTTCACCATTGTTATCATTTGTGTAATACTTAAAGTGTAATGTGTAAATTTTACACAAAAAAATATTTCTCTTATTTGATTACACGTTTTTCATTTAAACTAATTTTGATGTATTATCACAAAGTATAGTATGCTAAATAACGTTGTACATTTTCTTACTGTGCAGTAGAAACCAGCCAAAAGCTCCCAACCTACCACCCATACCCCCCCCCCCCCCCCCCTATACAAGGCAAAAGCCACTCTATTGAAGCAGTAGCAGCTGCACGGGAAAGACCAGGACTGAGTGCTCCAACGTTTTGGGGGCATCGTTGGGAGCAAAAGCCCGGACGGCCTCTTTGGTCATTGACTATAGAAACATCAGCTGCTTGCATTACAGAAACCACTTCTCTTGTTGGGAAAAATCACCCACCCAGCCACCCTTCCATCGTACACGCAATAGGGCATCAAGTCACTGGGGTAACACAATGCTTAAATTACCCACCCGTCTTAACGTATTACTTTTTACTACACCGTAATCAAATGGTGTCAGAAATGCATTAAATAAATTAAACAACACGTCATTCCACCAACTAAATTACCATTCTGCAATATTTCATTCACAGCAAGCCACAGAGTAACTCCTGCTGGTAGGAGGCTGAGTTAAAATTTCAGCTCAAATTACTTTATAAAGCTCAATATGATGCCTTTTTACGGTGTCTACATAAAATACTCGAGAGTGGCATGGTTACACCAAAAAATACTTATAAACTTCAAAATATACTGTATAGGATTTTATCGAAAAATACTAAGAAAGTGGTTTGAGAAGATAACAAGATGGTTCACAAGAAAATAAAGCAATAAATAAGTGGCTATCTTAAGTATCCTAAGTAGATTTCTCAACAATATTGAACTTAAAATTTTATGTACGATATTCAATGTTTTGCGCTCTTCCAATATGAAAGTAGGTATTATCGTATTGAAAAATTACGTATATCAAATATCAAAGGTAACAAAGCGTTTAAAGCTCGATAAAGCTTCTCTTGTTCAGTTAAAACAGGACGACAAAGCTTCTTAGCTTTGCAAAATATTCGAATTAGTAGCTTAGGTTTTACACTCTATAACTATACACTTAGGGTAATTGTGCCAAATTCCGGCCAGCTGGCAATTTCGGCCACCTTTTTTGGTTCTCGAATTTCCATGAACTTTCAGATTTTATGTACTCTAAAGATTATACAATGCAAAAGAATAACAAAAAATGTAGCTTCGACAAACGAGATGACGTGAAAAAGATATTGGAAGAATTCCCGAAGGGCTAGGAACTATGAGAATGAAGGTGGCCGAAATAGGGCACCAAAGCTATGTCTATATTTTTATTCATTTTAAAATGTTTTAAGAATGATTTTAGAGTAAATAAAGACGGTAAACTCTTTACAAGGTTCTAAACAACACTCTTTCAGAAGAAAGAATTAAAAAAATCAATTTGAATTTAAAATATTACATTTCAATCTTAAGACTTTGACGCTTGCATGCAACTATGCCGAAATTTGGCACTCTTACCTTACCTGGGTGAACTTTGCAACAAATAAATCGAAAACGGCTATCATTACAGAATTTTAGTATAATAATATTAATAATGCTGGCACAACATTCCATGAAGGAACAAAGCCTTCCGGCAAAAGGGATTTTTAGACATACATTATTATTTTTTCTTGTACGGGATGAGGTTGTCAGTCCCATGCCCGTTGAATCAAGTGCAGTGAAGCTCACTGGATGCAATCTGAACATATTTAACCCTTTAAGGACGATTGGGTCACCGGTGACCCAAAAATGAAATTTTTCATACGAACTTCTAAAGTTAGTGGAATGTAGGCAGTCTTCGCACATTTTTTCGTGCTTCATATTCAGGACTCTTTTCTGACTAAACTGTGAAATGGGCAGTGAATTGCACTACACCAAAAAGTTCTCTGATCTTTTAGGTTTCTATGCATGCCTAGTTCACTATCACAGAATTGTTGGTTTTTCCTGGACAGGAAAATGAAAAAAATATGACGATTTGTGCGATTCTTCACCCCGAGGGCAGCGTTCACACGATGGGGGGTTCGGATTCGTCATTGCGGTAATTGCTTTTTTTCTCGAAATAAATTTTATCTACAATTAAAAATTATTTTCCGATTGTTATACTGTACCCCTGTGAACCCGCGGAAACTATCACTGCACTAAAAGAAGATCTATAAAACACATTTTTTGAAATTTTCTGGAGCACTGTTTTTGCTTCTAAATGAATATCGAAAAATCAACTATGAACATATTCACAAGGTTCACACTGTCAATAACCGTCGTCTCATGGAGATGGGAAGGAGACTATACGCCTGTCGAAGAGGAAATGACCACGAATGTCTCACTGTGGCTTATGAGGCTTTAGTGAGGTTATGATTTTCAAGCTGGAGTTGTCTGATGGATGTGCGAACGCTCAAACATTCAGTGTTTGAAACCACACACAGTGTAGTACATGCGAATTTTCCGCCACCGTTAAAATAATTTCCCTCCGATGCAAAAAATTATTACGAAAATATCATCTCAAGTATACTCTTCATCCACTGTGTAAGTGATTTTTTTTAGAAATGAGTTTAACTATGAGAAATCAAATGAAATGTGCGCCATCAAAATTACCCATTTTGAGCCAATTTCCTATTTGTGATCCTCACATAGGAAAGAAGGGCTTGTCTACCTATTTTAACATTGACGATAAGGTTCATAAATACTTAACTTATGGCTAAGAAATGCAGAACCAACTCTTTGGAAATAAAGAAAAACCGTATCGTTCGTTAACGTCAGAAAAATTCCTGGTGACCTAAAGGGGATTCGAATCCCAGATACTTGCATCATAGAGCGAATGCTGTACCACTTGACCCATTGAGCGCAATTGACCCATTGAGTGTTCGAAAATGTGTCGTGCGATTTTTCTCGTTTTTGGATATGTTTTATAAATTATCCAGGAGGATATTTCGTCCTTATACAAAACAACCGTGATTATTCCTAATAACGGTTTTTCAAGGTCAGAGGTTAAAAGGGCTCTATGGAGCGTATTTCCGAACCGAATGGTATCATATTTTGACTCATTGGAAAGGTCTTGGAATTTATGACAAGTCTGAACTGTTTTCAATCGGTTCTGAACCTGTAATTTAATTTTCGTCCTGAAATCTGTTTTATTACTCCTAAGCTATTTTGGGCGATCTTTTAATTAATTTATGAGACGGTTTAAATCGGTTTTGAACGTACGGTTTTGACGGTTGGTAATCGGTAATGTAGCAAAAGTACTTTTGAGGTGTAACTTCTAATGATCTCTACACACTAGAGATATTTATGTCCATATTGAAGTGTTTTTCCTTCACAAACGTAGGGAATTTGCTTCAATATGGACATAATCTTCTCTAGTGTGTAGCGGCCATAAGTCTCAAGTCCGCACACCTTGCAAAACATGAAACGCTTTGCCATCCTTTTTTAAAAACATTTTAAAATTATAAATTCTCATAATACTACATTAATACAAAATTCCAAATATTTTGCGGAAAGTATCACGAAAAACAAATATTATAAATAAACTTATAACTTGAAAGCACTCATGAAACATTAACCCTTTAAGGGCGAATGGGACACCGTTGTCCCAAAAATGAAATTTAATTTTCTGGACTATTTAAAAGGACAAAATAACTTTATATAGTCAAATTGTTTTTTGTATTTTGGACACCGGTGTCCAACTCGTCTTTAAACGGTTAAAAGATTGAAAAAAACTATGTTTTGAATGTGCTTTTTAGAAATACATTTTTTGTAATTTCGGATTTAATTTACTAAAACATCCAACAAAACTTTTTCAATCAGGGGTAGTTTTAAAATCGGACCTAAATGGCAATTCTCAAATTTTTTCATAGTTTCGAATAGGCAAAGAAAAAAGGACCACGAAGAAGTACAAGCCCTACACAGGCAGAGATTCTTACATGACCAAACGAGATAGGGTAAATTAAGCTAATTCAAAACCTACTCCAAATGGAAATTTTTCGCTACTCCAAATGGAAACATCATTGTTTTTACGATAAATACAGTAAAAAATTATTATATTTATATATTTTCTATACCACAGTTTCATTATTTAGTTAATTTTACTCTAAATAAAGCGAAAATCCATTCATATTCACAAATTTTAATTTGTTAATTTCTCAGAAAAATTAAAAGTGTACCTTTTCATCATCGAATTTTTCATCGATCAACCATGTTTTCCAATGAAAAACACAATTAGGTGACTGTTGTTTATTCGTTTTGTTTAACATTTATGTCTCATTTGTGGCTAATTTTAGTTAAATTAAGTGCTAATCTTTATTGTTAACGGTACGTGAAGTTTGCAAATGAAATAATTACCTATTTCGTGAACAAAAAGGGTTTTTCTAAAGTGTCTGCAAATGCTTCAATAGAAAACCCCGGAAATATGATTTTTTTGGAGAGATTTTCCTATTGTTTTAGATGGGAAAGGAGAAAAGACTAGGAATATGTACAAATCCTGCACTCAAGAGCAACTCAACAAGGTTTTGGAAGCCTTACGTCGCGGTTTCACTTACACTGTTTGTCTCCAATTAGAAACTTTCCTTTGTTTCCATTTGGATTAATATGTTTCCAATAGATGCATTTTACATTCGCGTCATTTTTCTTGTATTTAAGAAGTTTTCAAATTATATCTAAAGAATTTTCACTAAACAGTAATATTCTAGAAGAGTCAAGGAGCAAGTTTATGTAATTTTCTATACAGAAAAAATATGAACTTAATGTGTTGAATCTTCTGTCAAAGTTAAAGCGTCTGGAAATGGTTTTGAATTAGGACATTTACCCTACTTCTTAATAGAAAAATCAAAAACTCTGAATGTCATTCATGACACAAATCTAAATATCAACAAGTGTTTTAACAGATGAGGAGATGCTACTCCCAACAGTTCCTTGAAAGATACACAAATACAATATACTTGTTTAGAAGTTCTAGTAAGAGAAGTCAAATCCCAGTTTTCCAAAAACCAAGAAATTCCACGAACATTATTTCTCAATTCAATACATTTCCCTGTTAAAATCTATATTTACTTTAATTAACTCAAATTGAAATTGTCTTATCAAAAGCGATCTTCCTAAGAGGAATTAACTTTGCCAACTTCCGAGCTATATATGCATAAAATTACTTCTTCGCGTCGCAAGAATGATTGATTACACGTAATATATCAGTGGTATCCGGGGCGTTTGTAAAGAGAAAAGCGCTGGAATGTGCCACAGGGTAAAAATGTTGGAAAGTGTGTGAAAATATTTACTATAGCCAAATCCAATTATTACAATAACACGATAGTTTCCACGACATCGTGTTTGGGTAGAAGAAAATTTTCCATAAACTGAAGACAACACAAGAAAAAGTGCCCAAAGGGAGACCGTATCGAAGGGAAAAATGAGAAAAATGGCGCCAGGGCATTTTTTCCTTTTTTTTCTCCTCTGCCTTACTTTCCATCCTTTCCCATTATATAGTACTAAAAACAACATTCATTAGTAATGGATGATGATGGAACAGTGAGAGTTAAAAAAAAAAGCGCGAAGCGAAGAGAAATTGTTTTGAAAATATTTCACACACAAAAGTGGCTAAGGGTGAAATCTCATGGAAAAACTGTGTGGAAAAATGTTCACCTTATATATCGGTCTGTGTGTTGATCAATTTCACACAAAAAGCCACACGATAGGGTTGGTTCGGTGAATTTTTCCACTTTTACCACCATCAAACAATCCTCACGCTCTCTTCCATGCCAATTTCCAGCAACGGTGTGCAAGAATTTTCACGGAAAACTATAAATATATGTTTGGTAACTTAGTTTGGGAAAAAAAGCTGGAAGAAAGGGAGATAAAGTAGCATATTATTTCTTCCTTTTACTTCAACTTATATAGTATATATTCAACATATTTCAATATTCATCCCTCCAAGGGATGCTCAAGGAGACGACGAAGTTGAGGGTGCCAAAACAAACTACCCCAAGTGAGAAGCAAAAAAAATGTACACGAGAAAAAAAACGTCGTGAAAATGTGGGAAGAAACCTAATGAAATAAGAAAAGACTAGTAAAACGTTCGGATAGATTTGTAGCAGAGGAGATTCTTAATGTGGACCCAAAAAGCTTGAAAATTTGCCATTGGAATTATACAGAATGTTAGAACAACGAAGGATACATTTCTGTTATGGTTAGTACCGCAATCAGACAAATGAAACAAACTATACGAGCTGAAAGCTCTCTTACAGGAACAGAACATTATGGTCACCGTTGGATTATGCTAAATCAGCTTGTAACCTTACAAATTTTTATTGCTCGAACTCCATTTCCGCCCCCGAGCCCCGGGGACCTATTTTCTCAACATTTATCTCTACGTTTCAGATGATTTCTTAAAAACGATGTCACGCTTGCTTGTCTGCCTGTTCATTTGTCTGTCTGTCCATCTATGCCGCCGGTCGTTACCACACCTGGAGCACAAACAGTTGGTGATAAGACTTGGCGGCTTCCAAGGACCCCCGCTCCGTAAGTCAATCCAAGTCAATTTCATTCCCCCCACCCCTCCCTGTCCCCTCCAAAACAATTTTTTGGGATTGCTTAAAACGCGTTGTGCGATTTTTTTTCATTTTTGGATATGTTTTATGGCCTCTACACACTAGAGAAATTTATGTCCATATTGAAGAAAATTCCGTATACGCTTTTGCAGGAAAAACTCTTCAATATGGACATAGATTTCTCTAATGTGTAGAGGCCATTACACTGGTAAAAATAAAAGGGTCAAATTGACCCTTTTCAAAAGGATGGATCGTATTTGACCCTTTGAAAGGTTAACTTTTGTATCACTTGAAATTTAGTATGCACATTTATCACGAATAATCATGTTTTATTGTAAACTTATTACTGATATCATATTTCTCTCATCTGAGCGAACACCAAAGATCACTTTTTCATTGTTTTTTTACTCGTTTATTCCGGAATTAAATAGATGTCAAAACCGTGACCCTTTCGAAGGGTTCCTGGTGACCCTTTCAAAGAGTCAAATATGATCCATCCTTTGGAAAAGGGTCAATTTGACCCTTTTATTTTTACCAGTGTACAGATTATCCAGGCTGACATTTCATACTTATACGAAAGTCCCGTTGAATCATTCTTAACATCAGTTTTTCAAGGTCAAAGGACAAAAAGGCTTTAGGCAGCGTATATCGTTGGTTCCGAATAAGACTATTGTAAGTCTAAAATGCGACTTTTCAGGAGAGAGGTTTAAAGTTTGACAGCTAAAATTTATTTTTATTAATTTCACTGGAATTAATATATTTTTTAGCTTTCGAAACTGTTGTATCACACTTATGCATTGAATATCTTCTGGTTAACGCTACTTTTAAGTTATTTACAGTAAAATTGTGGACTAAAAACTCGATAATCGGGCAGGCTGATTTTCAGTTTTTTTCTTGTAACTTTTCCAGGAATATCTTGATCAATATAAAATTTTGTGGAGATGTAGATCTAAGGTTTCTGCACCCAATGATACCATCTTTTTATACTACTGTAAGTAGACTTACAATAATCTTCTTCGGAACCGACGATATCTCAACCGAATGGTATCATGTTTGTGATCATTGTTAAGATCTTGAAATGTCTGACACAACTTATCGGTTTAGTTTATCTGAAATTCAATTTTATTACTTTTTAAAACTATTTTTAAGGAAATTTTGAGTGATTTATGAATCGGTTTAAATCAGTTCAGAACCGTTGAACGATAAATGATGTGAAAGAACTTTTGAATATTATTAATCGTATCTAGACACTTTCTTTGGTATTACAATGTAATCATTACAATGTGCCTCGTATTAGAAGAATCTGCTGATCGTATCACCGTCCAGGAACGCCTTCTTCCCAGTGTGGATGCTTCTTCCATGTTCCCGAAGTTTTTGGGTAGAGGCGGTACATTTTTGTTACGTTTTATATTAGTTAAAATGTCTTTTTCATCGACATTCAATTGATTGCACCGGGCGGGACTCGAACTCACAACACTGTGAGTCAAGCCGGGGAACTATCCGCGCAAGATCCAACGGTCTTGCCTATTGCGCTACAATTATTTATTGTAATTATAGAATAAAGGGACAGATAATCCTAACCGGCTTATGTAGGTGAGATTCTTAACGTGAGCTAACTCGGAGTGCATGCAAATTCGATTTGGAGCTGAAGTTGGGAGACGCCATTCAGTTATCTTGAATCAAATTCGTGAAATTATACAAATTTTGTATTTAAACCAAAATATCAAGGATTTGGATGAACTGACAGAAAAGTGTTATATGGGTGAAATGTAGACCAGAATGTTCTCTATAATTTTGCCGTAGAACTTGAACTCATCGATTACTCAGAAGCCAAGATAAGCGAGGTTTTTTGTTTCTTAACTCGTTTTTTCATCCAGAGTGCCCCAAGTAGTCATTTGTTGAACTTCAACTATATCAAAGAATTGTTGTATTTTGCGGGACTTTCCATTTAAACCCCTATTTTAAGTGTCTTGGTGGAGTAGAGGCAGTCAAATTGGCATCTGAGTGATTTCAAAGCGTTATTATTGGAAAAATCAATTTTTTCACACTTAAACGGCAAAATCGGAGTGATAGCGTAGTCTGAGTGGAAAATGATGTATGGACGAAATGTAGAGACAAATGTGCTCTACAATTATGTTGAAGTAATCATCAAAATCGGTTCAGCGACAGTCGAGATAATTGAGGTTATGTGATATTGAAATTAGTTTCTTGACTGTGGCGCCCCTGGTGTTGGTCCCACGAAGTTCAAATATTCTAGAAAGTTGTAGCATTTGGTGAGATCTTTCGTTTAAGCCCTCATTCATCAAAATCGGTCACATAGAACCGGAGATATGATTTTTTGAATTTCGTGAACTTTGACCCCTCATATCTCCGGTTCTATTAAAACCACAGCGCGCATACGCACCATTTTGGAAACGTCCTAGACTGGACTACAACATACTAAAATTTCATTAACTTGCACAATGCCGTTTTTGAGAAAAGTGACTTTGAATTTCGATGAATTTTGACGCTATCGCAGCGCCACCTGTGGTGACTTTTTGAACTTCCATCTGAAAGTGCTCATCGAGGCGAAACCAAAAAGGTAAAATTTAGGTCGCTATGTTAATTAGAACCGGAGATAGAGGCCGGTCAATGTTCGAACTTTGACCCCTTATAGCTCGGGTCAGGGGTTATGGATCGACTTAAGGTTTTTTTTGTTTGATAGGTATAATCAACGGCTACAACATACTAAATTTTCAGCCCGATGCACAATGGAATTTTTGAGTTATTTAACTTTTAAGATTTAAAAATTTTCTTTTTAAAAAGAGCGCCCCTAGCGGTGGTTTTATGAACTTGCGATGTTAGAAGGGGAAGTGGCATTTCACGAGAGCTTTCCAAAAAGCCCTCACTTTTTAAATTCTGACAATTAGAACCGGAGTTATGGCCATTTTAAGAAATTTTTTTTGGACCCTTATAGCTCGGGTCAGGGGGGTCGGGGGACCTTAAGTTTGGTATTGATGGAAAGCTCTAAGGCCCAGCTATAACATACTAAAATTTGAGCCCGCTGAATGCCATAGGGGCGGAGCTATTGAGAAAACAAAAAAGGGGGGTCTTCAAAATGGCGGAAGGAGGGGTGGGGGGTGGGGGGGTCTATGCACCAAGTTGCAATTTTCACCCGATATATAACCTTTGCCGAAAACCGCAAGTCGATATCTTTTTTAGTTTAGGAGCTATTAAGCTCCAAAGAGCGGCCGGCCGGCCGGGAACGTAACTTACAAGGGGAGGAACCCAACTGTCTCCCTCGGATCGGGATGAAACTTGGTATGTAAGTAGGGTCCATATAGAAAGTTAACCAGCCACTGGCTTTTTACTGTGCGGCCATTAGAAGTAGTCATTGTGACTATTGATAGTCATGAATTTCTTATAGATGAAAATTTCTTTTAACATTTGTTACTATTTTTCTTTGACCTGAAAATGCATTTTAATGATGTTCAAGCTTGGTTCGTGAGTTACTGATAAACGTCAGAACCCTTTCATGGGATACACCTTCATGGTAATGTCATAGGTCATCCGAATAGACATATTATACTTCTTCAAGGAAAATAATATTTTTAATATCAGCGAATTTTTCTTTCTGAAAAAGAAAGAAAAAAAAAGAAAGATTTAAAAATGCCAATCAAGAATTTGATTTAAAATAATTAAAAAAAAAAACATTTTTCCTCTTCCTGGTTTAAAAATACTAATTGGAGAATTTTTTGTGGATTACAATACCAATCATGAAAATTCGTGGAAGTATAATATCTTGTGATAAAAATTTATTGATATTCCTTCTATAAAAAACTGTAAGCTTTCTTTAAGATTTTCAATTTTGATTTCGACATATTTTACAAATATTTCAGTGAAAATTTTCTGAAAAAAAATACTTCTTCGGCTGAAGTAACGTTTGACTACAATAACGGCGTATTATATTGAAACACGTGATCAGTTTGTCAATATGAATTTTAATTTACTTTTTAAAATTTTACTTTGAAATGTTTGGAGAAATATTTTATATATATAAAACAAAATTAAAAGCTTGTAAAAACAATAATAGTAGGTACTTTACCCTAGAGGGTAAAAAAAAGTCAGGCTCAAATTTTCAAAAATAAATATTTTCTATAACAATAAAGAAAAAGATTAGATTTTTATTTATCATAAGTAAAATCATTATCATCAACATGTAATTTCCAAATTTTGGTAAAATTTGAGGAAGAACAGTTTATTAAAAAACGCATAACTCCTAGAATCCCTTATGCGTTTTATTCATTTTTTCACATGTTATAGAGGACCAACGATATGCTACTTTAGGTGATTGATGCCGTAGGACAGAATATATGACCTTCCAAAGTTGCATTTGGTTTCTGCTCTGTAACTTCAAAACTACTAAAACAAATATAAACATTAATATATGAAAATGAAACGTCTCGATCCGCTCCAAAACTTTGTAGAATATTAAAATTTCGTCAAACTTCCGCTAGTGGCGCTAAAGTCACTTTGAAAGTTTTGACCTTGAAAATTTGACAGTTATAATTTGCCGTTTTTTATCATTTTTGGGTATGTTATAGAGCTCGTTGAGACCTTTCCAACGACTACTTACTCATCACAATTGAATAAAAAATGGCAGAGATATGAACAAAAACAAAAACTTTTATTAAAAAAAGTGAAGGCAGCAGTAAAATTTAAAGAGGAAAAGCAGGAAACAGAAGAAAAGGACATTTTTCCCATTTGCTATTTTTAAACAATCAAAAAGAAAAATTCGCTGATATTAAAAATATTATTTTCCTTGAGGAAGTATAATATGTCTATTCGGATGACCTATGACATTACCATGAAGGTGTATCCCATGAAAAGGTTCTGACG